>NC_089533.1:22482572-22605845 GCF_963924715.1 Thunnus thynnus
CTAATGAGACTACAATACAACTCAGGTGTCTGGCTCTGAGCACTGCGCCTGCCTTAATGAAACCAGCAACAGCACCCCTTTATACATCTTATCTTCCACTAACTTTCACTCTGTGCCGTCTAGCGATTCGCTGTATTGTGAGGCAGTGCTGCATGTTTCTGTGTGCATCACAAGTCAGTTCAAAACATGTAAAGATGACCTTAGCTTATGAAATCCAAAGTGGGGTACTAGTAAAAACTGTGATGCTGCACGACTAGCTCATCCATCATCTTTGTTAAATGAAGGAATCAGTCTGCGGAGCTCCTTCTAAAGCTCATAACACTCTGCAGTGTGTGTGTTTGAATCCCGTTTAACCATTAGAGCTGGAGCAGGGAGCCTATGTGGGACGAGGAGACAACTTAAAAAGTACATCTCGATTTTTTATTGGCAGCATATTCACTTCAAGCGAGTGGAATATGGGTCATGATCTGATATAAAAAGGCTATTCAATAATTCATCGGAGCTGATTAGGAGGACTTGTATCGACGCAGACACTGTCCATGAGAAAGGATTGGAGTACACAGAGTGTACAGAAAACGCAACATTTATGCCCCTTTTGTGGGATTAGTATAAGCTAAGAAACAAGCTAAAGGAGCCTGGGCGTTTCAAGTGAGCAGCGTAGGCCTCCTTTGATGTTTTAATCTACCGTACGTTCACCCCTCCGTTTCATGTGTGAAGTGGCGCATGTACATGTGACGGGTGTGTTCGTCTGTGATTACATGTTTGTGTTTGTGTGAGGCCCATCAATCTATTAAATATGAAAAGTACAATCTGTTACCCCGCAGAGACTTGTTTATTATTCATTGACATATCTCAATTAATCATTTATTTACCTAAAGTATGGCCCACACACACTGAATTTAGAGACTGGTATGGACTCACGTGGGGAGTGTGTTCATTATATACAGTATGACTTATGTATAATCTGGATTAATAGAAGCTATTTATTATTATTATGATCTAATCAAGTGTAGTTGGGGGTTGTTGGGGAAGAAGGCAGAGACAATTAAGTACTATTTATCCCATGCAAAACTGCATAAACACACACGCAGTTTACTAGAAGGAGTTGTGAGACGCATTTTAACAGATTAAGGATAGAGACTGGTTGTTTTTTATAGAACAGAAATGGCCTTCACAGCGGATAAGGATTGTAAACAATAATACAGAAAGCTGTATTCACATAACCATTTTGAGTCGTGCATTTAAAATTCCCCTAATTCAATCTAATGTATTAGTTCTAAGGGGAACAGGTCAGAGGTTACACACTGTGCCAAAGCGCAGTATGGTTTTATAAGAGTCTAACTGACTGTGACCTGCTTCTAACCCCTCTGCCCTCCCTGTTCCCTCTGCAATCACAGACTGGCAGACGTCAGAAAAACAAGCGACGGCAAACATCTCTTCGGAGGAGCGAAGGGGAGAAGAGAAGCGAAGCTGCTCCTGTGGAGTACAATTACCTCGAAACTGCTGCTTTACCGCCTTGACCTGTTGAGGATTTTACCTAAAACTGCTGTGAGTTCCTCCTCGTTCACAATCAACAGCGAAAGGATTATGATTGGGAGAGGAGATAAATGCTCAGCAACGTTGCCTCATTTTTTAATCTCACCTCTCCATTCAGGAGAACATCTGTATTTGCTACAGCAAAGCCCACACACCTAATGAGGTGTCCTGGTAGAGAGTGTAATTCAATTAATTAATAAAGGCTAAAACACATTTATCTGATAAAGTGCAGCTGGTTAGAGCAAACAAACCTGCTGGTGGAATGACACCTGAAAATGATAAAGGGCTGGTTTATTCCCATGATCATTTTATTCTCTTTTTTTCTGAGTTAATTAAACTCATCTTTCTATTAATTGGTTAATGGTGTTGACAGGTGGTATCATTCCAGGTGATTAGTTCTGTCTCCTCACAGAAACAATATGTCTAAACTGTAATTCATAGTTGTATCATGACAAACCATACATCTGACTGACTTTAATAAGATGTAAACATTAGAAGAAGGGCTTCAGAAAGATTGTTAAAGGTTTCAGAGCTTTTTTGTAATTGAATGTGCTAACTTCGGAGCTCCTTATATACAGTCTAGTATTGAAGTAATGCTCTTCTCAGTTCTTTAAATTATTTTATGTCTTACAGTTATTCAAAACTATTCTGTATTATGAAGGTACAGTCTGAGGAATTGTGAGAAGTCCTCAAAGGGAAATAGAAGCGCTACTAATCAGGACTCTTTGGAGCGAGCTAAATGTACTATAACAATATAAAAACCCATATTTTTTATGTTCTCTCTCTGTTAGAACAAGAACACAAATTATAATATTTTCAAGATGCCAACAATCAATAATCACATTTCTCTCGTGTCGACTGCAGTTCAGCCTCCCTCAGTCTGAGGCTATGAGAGGGAGAGAGGAGTCCCAGGCCGCACCATCATGCTACTTCTGAGACGCGGGGATGAGACTTTGGCTGGCAAAACACAAGGTAAGACAATATTGATGGGACGTCCCTGCAACTCGAGGTGTTCTTAGTTTTCCCACGTTGTCCCCATAGAGAACCACTGAAACCAACCCGTCTTATCTCACCAGTGTGTGTTTGTGCATCTGCAGCTTTCCTATAGTTTTGTACCTTTCCTAAAGCTCAGTGATGGATGGTGTAAAACTTGCGGAGCCTTTTTTCTTTGTATCTAACGCCAGGTTTGCTTGAGGGTCAGGATAATGGTTCAAGGTGGAGCCTACAGACGAATGGTTTAATCCTGGCTTTTTAGCGCAGTGTGCACTTTGATCAATGGCATGCGTCAGCGTGTGGACGTTCAACCTGACCCAGCCCCATATCGACTATCAGCTTCATTTGCATGGCTTTACAGCCATTGATCAGGCAATTAAAGGATTTGTTGAATGAGATTTTTGTGTCGGAAGTGTGTGACCATTTGGACGTGATCGTGTACATTCATGCAATCCTGTATGAAAGTGGGAGATAGACAGTGTGTTTTGTGTGATAAGACAAAGGAAGACATAATTCTCTCTCTCTCCCAAGACCAAATTACACAGAGCAAATGTATTTGCCACAAGGGCCCATGAGAGGCCATTATCATATCAGCACATTCCATCGTTTTCTCATACATTCATCTCCTCTCTCCTGCTAAGCTTTAAAAAAAAAAAAGTTTTTAAGTTGTTCACAATCTTTTGTCCCCACCTTTCTTCCTCTCCTCTATCCGCCTCTACTTTTTCTTCCTCTCCCTCCCTCCTTCTCTTTTCGTATCTGTCCATGCACTATTAATCAGCCGTGACGTTTAAGAGACTGAGCCTTGGTGCAGAAGAGCAAGAGTGAGAATTTTGTTGTGTTCTTTTTTTTTTTTTTTTTCTTTTTGGGGAGCCAGTAGTTGTTGGGGTGGGGGTGGGGGGGGGGGGGGGGGGTGATGGACTCTGTGCACACTATGTGAGCACACTACAAATGCTGCCATTACACAGTTACTTCTATTGCTTTAAGCCGCTGCCTTAGCAGGCAGCAGAGCGACAGTGCAGCTTGGTAATGAAGTGCCTCAGCCTCGGCCTTCTGTCGTTAGCTGAAAATCACACAGCTGCCAATGCTGACGCTGCAGATTGCCTACTATTGCCTTACGTCATAAAACATTACCATATAGATGAATTAACATTGCCGTTGGATCTCATTAACACTACCGCCCCACCTTCTTTGGTAAAAAAAATTAGCATTCATACTTATGGTTACAGACTATTAGTCTGTCAGGCCTATTTTTCAAGTCCAGCGAGCTTCCTGCTCTTACGTGAAATGTTAAGAAAACACCCTGGCTGGAATAATGGTTAAAATGAGGACATATTCCAATAATAATATCTCATGAGTTTTTAAAAGCTTTATATCTAACCCTTGTGTACCTCACCTAAATGAGACTTTGTCATTTCACTCATTTTTCAAATCTAATTAACAACAGACTCCTTTTTAGAGTCCAGGAGTCCGTGTCATCATTCATACCCAGTGCAGAAAACTGGAAGGTAAAATATATCGAGGCCACAATCTTTGATCTGTGAAGTATAGTATGAAATATTTCAGCTTCATCTTCCTCCTCCCTGCTGATGTACAGAATCTAATTAATGGCAATTTTTTGTATTGAAGCATAACTGTGAGATAAACGAGCACCTATCGGGCATATCTGTCTTCCTCCTATAGTCTTTCTTAAGTCTGATGTGCTTCTGCTGAATAGGCCAGTATGCTTCTGTGCTTATTTTGGGAGAATATTCAATAATTGACATCATTCCTCTTTTATGCTTTTGTTTTTCTATTTTTTTTTTTTTTTATCGAAGGGGAGTTAAGAGAAGTTTTTTTCTTCTTTTTTTTTCTCCTTTGACTGTGTCTTCCTAAATTGGAGCAAATTCAAGAGCCTGGGAGTTAGGAAGCTTTTGATGAGGAAAAGGACGGGAGAAAAGAGGAAGAAAGAGAGGAAGTGTATCGGTAGTTGTTTCTGGGGATGTGGAGCAGAAGATAGAAAGAGTGCAGCTGTGTGTTTTCTCACAATGACAATGACTTGTCATGTGACTGTACTGCTGTCTTTTCTGTTTTGTCACCATATGCAAAATCACACAGCAGTGTAGGCATATCTCATTAATTCAATAACTCAGTCTTATTCGAATCAACTTTTCAGGCACGGCAAACTCTCCCTGGCACATTTGTCTATATAATGAATTCCAATCATATTGTTCAACCTAGGCTTCAGTGCTGTTCACTTATTTTGTAATTGAATAAACCTGCACAATACAACAGCACGATCATACAGGGTGAGTCTCTGGTGGTTATGTATCACAGGGGAAGGCTATCCGTTAATATTAATTGAATTCGGACAGTAAGATCACGTGTTTTAGTCTGACCTGAAAACATGGCAGGGATCTGTGAGGTGCTATCGATTGGATTGCAAAACAGTAGATCAATAGAGCCTCACTCATCCTCGTCTCCAGCAGCCGAGCAGTAACATAAGTCACCTGGAAAGCGGCCCGCAGATCCCATCATTAGCTGAGCGTTGCACTTCCAACATTTGCTTTGGTGGCATCTGTTATTTTCTGGCACCTTCTCAGATGCTGCTATGAGGACGCTTCGGGTGCCGTCGGTGTTCGTGCCCCAGTTGTTGGATAGATCTAATGCAGATTAGTCGATGAGTTAGACAGGAATTTAATCAACAAAAACTTTTTCTATGGATTAATTGTGTTATTTACCATGAAAAATATCATCATTCACTGTTTTCAGCCTCTCAAATATGAGACTTTGCTGTTTTTTCTGTTATATATCATCAGAAATTGAATATCTTATGATTTTGATCTCTTGGTCGGACAAAACAAGCCTTATGAAGATGTCAACTTGTGGAAAATGCGATGGACATTTTTCACAGTTGTTATAGACAAATAATACATTTACATAGATTAATGTGTGTGTACGGGTTTGCACTGTTGTGTCTTTATGTGTGTGTGTGTTAATATGTAGATTATGGTGTAAATCTATGTGTGTAAAAACACCTACATACAGTATATGCACATAACAGCTCAACACATGACCGTAGGCAGTCCAGTTATGTGAGCATTTGTCTGGATGAGCAGCCCCTGCGCTCAGCTTCTCGAGCTGACTTGTTGTTTTCTGGCCTCACCTTAGAGGCTGTGTTGTTGAAGCGGGTGAATGATTTGTTTCGGTGTGTATGCCACAGGTCAGCATCTTTATGCAGCCACAATCGACAGGAAACACTCGCGCTCATGCCTAGAGGACTAACAATGCAGTGTGTCAGAAGGTTTTTTTGCTGTATAGTTGAGAGAAAGGATGATTGCAGCTGAATGATAAACCAAACACAGGGCAGTTCGTTTTAAATCAGAGCCCCGCAGCTTTCCACAGTGAAATCCTTACAATGCTGGGCTTCACAACAACACAGAAAAACTTTAATTTACTGTAAAAACTTCTGTTATTGGCTGTGTGGCACATACTGAATATAGGTTTTACATACAACTTACTGCAAGTTGGTGTTGTCATCACTGATTTAAGAGCAACTACTCAGATCCAGCTTTAATTCGTAATAATAACACCCGTGTCACAGTAAGTGATTAATGTTATACTTACAGAATTTGATTAATGTCTTGTTGTGCAGAAGCTGCAACTAAGTAATGCTATTTAAACTTCTTTTTCCTCATCTCCGCTCCACTAAGCTACGTTTTTCTTCCCCATTATGAAAGCCGCGCTGGACAATAAATCAGTCTATACCAGAAAAGGGATTACTGTCCCCGATACAACATTCTACCAGGACTGAGCTACGCCCCCCTGGTATGAGATTGGATGGCGGCGCATCATCAGCTGAGCCCCACACACACACACACACACAAAAAAAATCTCTAAAAGCCTGTTTGTGATGTTGCAAAGATGAAATGGTCAAGCATGGGCAGTGACCCTCGACCATCCCTGAGTGCGCTCTCTTCTGTGAATAGAGCTGGAGATCACCCAGACACATGAGGCGGCGTCTCACAGCCCCGCTGCTGTTGAAATGTCATAGCTAATGCTCACCTCGCTTCAGTGGCCTCAGCAAAGCAAACTACACAGCCCGCTCTGCCCTCCCCGCCGCCTCGCAGGCTCTCAGCCTCAGCCTCGGTCTGTCCGAAAGCCTCCTGCAGCCTTTTCTAGGCCTGTTTGCTAGTAGATAATATTAAAAGTAATTGATTGGGTTGTCTTATGGAAAAATGCCCACCAGGAGTTTAGCAGAAGAACTCCCTATAGGGAGCTAATGCCTCCCTGAGGGACCTCATCCACATTCTGTCAAAACCTGTGATATGTGGCATCCAGGCTGCAGAGAGAGAGGGACCGAGTGAAATAGGAGGAAAGAGAAAGAGAGAAGGGAATAGGTTGTATGTGCCAATCTGTCACATATAGAACAGGAAGATGCTGTAATACTTCCAACCAGTCAGACAGACAAAAGGGAGAGAGGAGACTGTAATGTGAGCTATTGTAAGGGATGGAAACATAATAGGTTTGTCAAAGTCCGACTGATTAAACTCAATGCACCTAAAGACGATGCAGCTCTCATGCAACCATTTAACCTCTTCTGTGTATCCAGTCGATTGTTCCTGTTTGCATCTTAGATTGATTTCTGAAAGCCAGAACCAGAGTTTCAGAATTATTGAAAACCATGTAAGTGCCCGACTGTTCAATTGTAAAAACTCCTGACAAACATTTCTTTGCACAAGAGATTTCATGCTTATGGATTATATAAAGATCAATTTCCACACACTGTCAATTGTGTCACTGTCTACAATGACGAAAGCGCTGGAGAAAACGATAGATTATTCTCCTTACATTGATACATTTATTCATCCGTTAACATATCTGACATGCACAATATCTCAGCATCAGTTTTGCGGGTCGGATTTTGTTAAAACTTAGGGTTAAGATAAAGCTCAGTTGCAAAAGGGGTAAAATATTATTTCCTGTATGTAGTATGTGGTGCTGGAGATGACGTATTGTAAATGTTGTATGGATGTGACATGGATATATGTTTTCATGAATATTGGATATTGCATGTAGGAGATAACTATCACTTCCTGTGTCCACTGTGTGGCGCTAGAGAACACTCACTAATTATACGTCATATTGCTGTATATCATGTATTGACCACACCATGTAAATTTCATGTAAATCTGATGTTTGTCATATAAGGCTGACTTCCTGTTGCCAGTAGGTGGCGCTATGACTATGATTCAATATTGACATGTAGATGTGTTCAGGCCTGTTTTTCAATCAAACATGAGAAATTTGCGGAAGATTGGATGATGTAAAGTAAACTTCCTGTTTAATGCCCAGAAGCATTTTGGGCAAAATTTGACGCCACGTCAAGGATGTTCTATGAAAACTCAAATGCTTTGCAATTTAGCACCACAAAGGTCTTTAGATATCACTGACCAAATTTGATGTCACTCTTGTTAATTCTCTAGGAGGAGTTCATTAAAATACAACGCCTGTAAATGGCTTCAAACTGTGCAAAAATTGCACAGTAAATTCAAAATGGCTGACTTCCTGCTGGACATAGGGTATGGCTCCAAGAGGCTTTTTTTTAAAAGTCTGGAGATGTTACATTTGCCTACCAAACGTCGATCATGTACGTCAAATTTAAAGGTGGGGGCTTTGACTTTTAAATTTTCTAAGGGGGGGCGCCCTCTAGCCATGTTTCCACACCCATGCCCAAGATGCATATCGGATATCAAGATTTGCCACTTTTGATGCATGAGCAAAGTTTTGTGAGTTTTACCTCAAAAATGCTAAAGGTAATCAGGGTGCACTATAGAACCGATGTGCCACACCCAAGTCGAACTGATATCAAATTGAAATATTTGCTAGTTTGAACATGGGTGCAAGTTTTTGTGAGTTTGTGCATCCTAAAGGCCTCAAACATGTGTATGTAAAATGAAAATTTACACACAAATTCCAAAATGGCTGACTTTCTGTCTGGCAAAAGACTTTCAGGAAATATGTTATGTCCAGAATGTGGAGAGCATTGATCCCACTGGATTTCATGAATATCAAAGCAACTTGATTGGGGCACTACTGAGCCTGCTGGCCACGTCTGAGCCCAACTACTACAGAACTTTGCAATATTTGCCAGTTCTGACATGTGTGCCAATTTTGAGTTTTCAAGCATACCAAGTCCTTCAAAAATGCAATGGCTGCAGGGAATAATAATAATAGTCTTTACAACAACAATAGTTTCCTCGTACTTTCAGTGGAAATACAAATTGGATATGGGACTGTATGACTTTGGAACATGTATATTGTTGCCTTCACTTCCATCAAAATAATGGACATAGCTGACCTGTATCACTGTTTTTGAAACGTGCAGCAGAAGAAGCCACCCAGCTTGCCGAAACATCTGCGTTAGCTAACCTTTAAAGGTGCTAAACACTTTGACTCTTGTTTCTGCAGAGGTGTGCTCTTTGTGGTAGTGTACACAGAGGAAATAACAAGGGGATCAGCGCCTGCTTGTTTTTAATACAGTTGGTATCATATGACAACAGCTTGCCAATTAATTTACCATGAACAGAGGGGGGGGGGTGTTGGAGGGTGACGGGGCAGTGAGGGAAGGATGAGAGGGTACAGAGACATGGGTGTGAGAGACGGGTGATGGTTAGGGTACAAGAATACCTTTGGAGGGGTGAGTCCTGAGTGTATGTGAATGTGTGTGTGTGATGGGGCGGGGTGTAAATAGCAGCGTTAGAAGAGGACTGGGTGTTAAATTAAGCCTCGACCCAAGAATGTGCCACCTCGAAAGATGAGACAATTAGAACACGCTCACACAGCCAGACCCTGATGGCACCCTCATTAAGAATGTGTGTGTGTGTGTGTGTGTGTTTGTGTGTGTGAGAGAGAGAGAGAGAGAGAGAGGGAAGGAGAGAGTCTGTGAGTAGTTTCCAATTCTCAGACTGAATAGGCTACTATGAAGATCAATAGGACCTAGACCTACTAAGTTTGCCAACATCTTAATACTTAGTAGATTTGACAAAAGCAGTAAGTACTGTAAGGCTCTTTTACTGTTATAGTATGACTCAGAATGTCAAAAAATATACAGATGTATTTCCACATTGGACAGAGATAACAAACATAGCAGAGAGAGACCTTACATGGTATGCACGATGGCCCGCCGGGTCACTGAGATGCTCCATTAAACACGTAGTTAACAGTATCATAAGATTCAGTGGAGGGTAGCAAGGAAATCAGCCTTAAAATGTCTGAGGCTAGTAGGTCTATAGGATGTCTACAGTCCATATTACTACTCCGTACTGAGCACTCAACAGAAGGTTCACGCTGTTTTGGCTCGCAGTGCTTTCACACACTTTAATTGTAACTATAAATCCTTCTAAGGATTTATTTTAGCCGTGCAGCCAGTATTATGTGGTGCAATTTTGATCATAATGTTGATAGCCGTAGCAATTACGGAGGTGTGGTGGTGATTGACAGGTCCCACCCTCAAGGTAAGTATGGAGGAAGATATATAGATACAGTTTGGCTTTAATAGGCCAAAAACATGCACCAATCTGTGTATGACCATGTAAATGTGGATCAGTCGCACAAAAGCAGTCAAATTTGAATTCAATACCCATTTGAGTTTCATGAGCGTTTCAGCAGTGAATGACTTCTTTGTTTATAAAATAAAGTCCTCATGATGTATTTGTAATAAATATCACCATATATTAATGCTGAAAAGTCTCATATTTGAACCAATGTTGAATGTAAGAGTGATCTTTGTTTTAACACCTGGATAATAATATATTTCATTTTAAGTGCACTGGAATTATAATATCTGTCACCACAAAATTGCCTTCTGACATTATCTGTAACTGCTGCCCAAGTAACTGATGTCTTTTATGAAGTAGGGAAACCCTCAGGGTGACAGAGATACCGTCTCCCTGGTTGCTCTGTGTGGTGTTAGTTCTCATCTACATATCGTGCTCTCTAGTCATTTTGTGTGTGTGTGTGTGTGTTCAAAAGGGAGAGAGTGAGAGAAAGACAACATGTGATTGACGGTATGTACATGCGTGTGCAGAGAACAGTGAAGACATTAAAACTTGCTCAACGCTTTTGTCATTAACGATCTTCCATACGTCTGTTTTCACACTCGCAAGTGTGCATCATGTGTTAACTACACATTGCTGACGATGTAGTGTAGATACACACCAACCATCTGGGAAGCTTCTTCTAATAATTTTACAGTCTGCTTATAGTGGAGGGAGACACTTTAAAAAAGGATAAAAATGAGAAATACGTTTAAAAAAAAGATTCTATGTAAGGATATGTAGACAGAATTGGCATCTTCTCGCTTTTCCAGCTTTGCTCGATTTAGCTGTATCTGTCTTTAAGTGTGCATCTTTTGTGATAGATCAGTTGTGTAATTGAAGAGTCGGTATGGACATGCTTGAACGGTTAAGGCTGAGAGACAGTGTCTGCATGTTCATTACTTAACACTGAGGCCTTGTGTGCCTTATGCATAAATGGATTATTTCATAGTATGTGTATGCATCATTCAAATTGATGCATCCTTCTCCTGAGTGTGAGAGAGTACGAGCCGGTACAGTGCGCATGTCAGCGCATGTATTTGTGTGTTTCTGTGTTTTTGCGTGTGTGTGTGTGTGTGTGTGTGTGTGTGTGTGTGTGTGTGTACTTTCACTACTGTTTCTGTCGTGATTGCGAGTGAGCCAGACCTTAAAAAATCAATCAGCGAGAGTGACGAAGAACGGGAGAGCACATAAGGAAGCAAAAACACTTGCACAGATACATCCGTGCACACACACACACACACACACACACACACACACACACACACACAGAGTGAAGCAGGAGAAAGTCCAGGAACACTGCAGTGAGCCATTGAAAATAAACGCAGGCACGAGGAAAGTAGAAACACACATAGCTTTTCTGTTTTCACTTCAATGCAGAATGAACTCTCACTTTCCACTCATCTCACTCCTGCAATCACTATTCCCTTTTTTTTCTGTCCCTCCTGTTTCTTTTTCCTTGTTCTCTCCTTTACTTTACTCTCCTGCATCATCTTTCCAACATCTAATGCTCCATTTCTCTCCCTCTCTCTCTCTCTCTCTCTCTTTTTTCTTCCATGCTCTCTCTGCATTTATCTCTCCTCTCTCACTCAAACACTCACACAGTTTTTAATTAAAATCTCTCTGTATCAAGGGATTCTGTTATGGTGGTGATTTAAATGGAGGGGCTGACATAAACTTAACATTACTGTCAGACCAAAGCAAATTCCATCAGCCTTGGTTAAATTTGCAGCGCTGGCCATTTTCCAAAAGGCTTTTTATTCTACAGCCAATATCTAGACGATCACCTATCTATCTTCTTTTTTTTTCATCTATATTTCCTTATGCTCTCTTTTTTTGTGCGTCTCAGGTCAAAGTTATGCGTCATTAAGTGTTAACTCATATACATACAGTCAAGGGTCCGACCCATAGTGGACTTTTTAGGCTGATATCAGCCTCTGAATTTATTTGGAAGATCTTTTATTGTTATATAAAAACTCACTTTTTGGTAGACAAGTACTGTTTCCAAATCACCTCAAACATGTCTTTTGGCCTTCTGGCTTATCAGCCGACCTGTACGCAGATACTGAAACGTTGATATATTGGTCGGGCTCGAATTTAGACAGACCTGCACATATGCTTGTCACGCACACACACTCCGACACACTCACACTGAGTTATATGCCCACAGTGCCAACCACCTTGCTGTGAGAAACACTTCCCCTCCTCATGAGCGTTAGCACCCCCTCCGCTCCTCTCCCCCCCCCCCCCGCCCCTCCTCTACAGTGGACTCACTCTGTCTGGTGGATGGGAGCCTGTGGTCGGGTCCTCATAAATCAAGATGTTACCACCGGCGCTATAAGGCTACTTTTTAATTAAAACTGTGAATCAGTCGGCCCTGATTATGAATTGTACTCCGCTGCCACTGAATAAAATATACAGGGCTCACTTCTTCTCCCCCTCTGACTCTAACTCTCTCTGTCTCGCTCCGTCTGCTTCTCCCTCGCCTTCTCTCGTTGCTCTCTGTTAAATTATCTTCCAGAAATTGCGAATGTCCACTGCAGGCCTTAGCCATGCACAGCTACTGACGGTTGACAGCATTTTGAACTAGCAGAGGAGCTTAGCGGTTGCATAAATATAATAACTCAATATGGAGGGTCTGACGCCACTGGGGTCAACACCATTATATCACACAAAACAGCCAGGAGGACAGAAACACACCACTAAAGCTACTAGGCCAGTGTGCCCTGGTTACCACGCGCTACCACTCCTTTAATTATGTCACAACAACTGAAATGTGTTGTTGTTGTGTTGGATGATCCCATCAAAGCAGAGAAGATAGAGCAGTCAGTATTGTGATGGTAACAAGAGAAAGCTTTTGTCCACTGGTCGTGTTGGATGAGTGTTGAATGCATCTGTGTGGAGATAAACAATGAAAATGGCTCCTGTTTTTATGCTATTCATGAAGACAGAGACAGCAGGACGAGCAGCTCAGGCAAGAGAGGGAGCAGTTTTGCTTTTCTGCTTTCCACTGTCAAGGGGCAGCGACAATGGCAGCGCTATACTGTCAAATGAAATAAATAAAACCCAAATCTATGAATATATTTATATGCAAAACAGTGTGTCTTAAAAGCTCCTCTTAGGAGTACCACCAGGTTGAAGCTTAACAGCATGTCTCCTTCAAGGGGCCCTATTGCTAATTTATGACCTTTGCGTGTCTTGCAAGTACAACTGACACTGTCCTAGGGAGATACAGGGATGAGCCAGGCCTCAACGGAGCAGAAATTAGCCCAATGGAGCGCGGCAGCGGAGCTGGAACAGAGGACAGGGCTGCCGCTGTAGTGCTGCCGCCTCTGCTTCCCTTTACATTATATCAGCAGGCGAGTGCAGGGAGGGAGGACTAACTGGAATTCAATCTTACAGCTTTGCACAAACAAACTCATGAATGATAATGGGTTGCTAATTGAAGGTACTGGAGCGATTCACTCTGCTGACTGTGGCGCTGCAAATGGAGTCCTCCGGGTAGTCATGGTGACAGGCATTGAGAGGCTCTGGAGGTCTCCTGACCTGAGCGGGAGTCAGATAGTCTTTTACATATGCTCCCCATAGTCAGAACCACCATTTGGTTATATTTGCATCCATGAATATTCATAAGTGAACTATTTACAGTTGTTGTATCACTGAACTCTTTGAAAAGTTAGTTCAAGTATAGGATTGTCCTTATATGTCTGCATTTCAGATACAAATACTTGTGATGATTATATTCACCATCCATGTGATTGCAATTGCAGTGGTGGAATAAGTACTCAGATCATTCACTTAAGTAAAAGTATACTACAATGTAAAAATACTTCATTGCACGTAAAAGTCCTGCTCTTAAAATCCTACTTAAATGTACAGAAGTATTACTAGTTAAATTTACTTAAAGTATTAAAGTAAAAGTACTCACTTGTGACTGATATATTAAATACATTAACAAAGTGCATTATTAATAAGCAGCATTTTATTGCTGCAGCTGCTGGAGGTGGAGCTTGTTTGAACTGCTTTGTGAGGGTCATGAGATAAATCTGAGGGGTGTTGAGATGATAGATCTGGTAGGAAAAAAGAAAAAAACATAGTTCTGCTACATAAAATTGAATTTGGATTAATTTTCCAGAACCTTTCTTTAATCTTTGCATTTTTGTGAAGTTTAACCTCATTGGACCTCAAACAGTTTTATTTGAAACCATGTGAGGGGAAATGTCTCTTTGGTTTAACTGAAAACAACTCAGACATCTGGGATGTGACACACAAATACACACTTTTTTTTGTAAGGGGCCACAAGCCAAAAAGTTTGTGAACCACTGGTTTAATCTTTAACAATGTTGTAGCCTAATTTATTACTCATCATTATGTTGTTTTATGTCAAAATTTAATCTGAAAAGTAACTATCAAGCTAAAGCTATCAAATAAATGTAGTGGAGTGGAAGTATAAAGTAGCATCAATTGGAAATACTCAAGTAAAGTACAAGTACCTTTAAAATTGTTCTTAAGTACAGTACTTGAGTAAATGTACTTAGTTACTCTCCACCACTTCATACAAATCACTGAAACCAACTAAAGGCTATGTAAAACTGTTTTGCTGTAATAAATGAAGCATAATTGTGCATTTAAGTCATGCATTCTACATTTTGACACCAAGATTTTAATTTTTACTGCAAATGTGTATCAGTTCTTAATATCGGTTATCGGTATCCTTGATTACTAGTTATCTGTATGGGTATCGGCCCTGAAAAAAACATATTGGTCGACCCAAGCATAGCAGCAGTAACCAAGGGAGAGGGGCTTAGCAACAGCATTCTAATAAAGCTTTTAGAATGTTCATGCATGTCTTGATGTCCCCAAACAGCCTTTTTATGTCTGACTCATAGGAAAACAAGAGCACCTTGTGATAGCAACCACTAAACAACAACCTCAAATAACAGGCATCACATTTTGAGAGTCACAGAATCAGCATTAGCGAGATTGCACTTTGTTTTCAGCTTGGATTCGCCACATTATTTAACAGGAGAAGACCTGAGGATATGTTGAGGAACAAGAAGGAGCCTAAAGCCAGAGGTTTCACAGTGAAGGTCTCCCGGCTGCATGGGCTTTTTCGGGAGCACCCTTCCAAACCAACCACCTTTCACTCATTCTTTGAGTGTGGAGAGTTACCAATAGCACTGCAGCATAAGCCCGTATGCAACCGTATTATATAGAAGGTAGAGACTGAGAAGCTGGACTACTACCACTACATGCCTCTGTTCGTTGATGGCTCATGTAAAATGGTTCATCTGTATGAGTTCTACGCACGCCAGAGAGTCCATGACCTGCCGGAGCATGGAGGCCCCAAGATCCTGCCTGTCATCCCCCAGCTCATTGTCCCCATCAGGAATGCCCTGAACACAAGGAACTGTCAGGTGATGACCACCATCCTGAAAGTGCTGCAGCATCTGCTGATGTCTGGAGACAAGGTGAGAGAGGCTCTGGTGCCCTACCAGAGACAGAGCCTCCCCATTTTCAGAATCTTCAAGAACATGAATATAAACTCTGGAGATAACATTGAATACAGCCAGCAGAAGAGAGAGAACATTGGTGACCTGATCCAGGAGACTCTGGAGACGTTTGAGCGCTATGGAGGGAAGGACGCATCAATGAAACGTCAAATACATGGTGCCCACTTATCAATCCTGCATGAGCAGCTGAGGGAGCTGTCATATCGACGAAGCACAGACTTCAAACTTTTCATATTGGATTGAAATAAATTATGAAATTTTGCATTTAAGAACTGAGCACTTAATTATTTTGTAAAACTACTATGCAAGAGCATTCGTAAGATGTCTGTTACTGTCACTATGTAGCTATTTCAGTATACAAAGAAATCTGCAAATGACACTTATTTAAACAATTTCTGTTCCATGCAATATTTATTAATTTAATAACAGCTTCATTTAGACTGTCTGAAAGCCCTCTCCTTACATTGATTCAGTTCCAGCAGGACAGATAATGAGCAGTTTGTGACATTAGTGTGATCTCTGATGTTTACTAAACTCTATTTCACCAGTGATGAGCTTCTTGAAGTTTTATGACATTGCAGCAGTCTGGCACCATAGGAACTGAGGTGACTGTCTTTGAAGCCGTCCCCTTACTGAGTGTTTGACCTACAGACGTGTCCTTAAGCACGACATTGAATCTCTACCAGCTGCAAGGTGGTCATTGTGCAGCTGACCACTTGTGCTGACCTTGTTGTGGAAGGGAACATGTGAGAAAGTATTTCTTTACTAGCAACAGGTGCTTGTGTAAAAGCTGTTTTTATCCAGGAGATGGTATATTATCAGCTGAAACACAACGTACTATCCAGCATCACCAAGGCATTTTTATCTGTTGTATGTCTGCAGTAGACATCCTGTCAAACTGTTCTAGGATTAGAAAAGCTGTCTCAGCTTTGTGTAGACCAGTTTTACTCTGGTGCCATCCACACTGCTTAGGTGTTCACCTGTGGCAGTGTGTTTATTCATGTCTGCTTCTATTCCTGCTGGATAGGTGCCGTTGAGCTGGCCAGTCTGACTAACTGTCTCCTTGTGCATCACAGCGGCTGCTGCCTGTCTAGCTGGCAAACCTGCCCGTCTATCTGCGTCTGTATGTAGTATTACTGTTCTTCTCCGGGGTGCGCATCACTCTCAGGCTGAACATTGGGTGGGATTAAATCTGGGGGACATCCGTTGGAGAGATGCTCTTAGATGTCATTATCCCTGTGGGGAGTCTCATCATCATCCCGCAGCGGAGAGACGCTCGGCACACCAGCCCGGGAAGACTGCTAGAAAGACAGCCGTGACAGCCTTACGTCTGCAAGAAAATTGTGATGATCATGCGAAAAAACAACACCCGAAAAAAGGCTGGAGATGTGTGCAGTTCCAGTCTGTGTGTGCATAATGGGTTCCTGTGGAAAACCTTTTGAAAATGGCAGTATCACAACCTGAGATAGTGAAATCCATCCTCCTACAGCTTCTAATCATAGCAAGCATACCTGGAATTAATTGAAATGTGTAAAATTAGCAACAGAATTGATAGCTGAAAATGAAACTCATCAGTCAATATTCAGCCTAAGGGGAGAGTGAAGAGATAGCTTTCCTCCAGTGTGTTAGCCCAGGTGGTGTGAATTAGAGAGGTCTGTAAAAGATTGAGGGCAGGTGATTTTACATCACCTTTTTGTTTTTACGTGTGGACTCTTGAAATCACATAATTGACTGAATTTTGTGAGGGTAAATTTATACCAAGTAGTTAAACTGTGGCCAAACGTCAGAAGATCTACAAGTAGATAACTAGGACGTCAAAAATGACACTTCTGTGTAAAAAAGAAGGGCATTTATTTAGTTTTCCTGTATACAGACTTTTCCTCTTTGTCCTCTTCCTTTTGCAGGGTTAGTGATGTGTGTATTGTACTGGCAGATATGGTAGACACAGTACAGTAGCGGATTAGGCCATGTTCTTACTTAAGCATATTTCAGGGCTTGGGTTTTGATGTATCCAACCATACCCATGAGATGCTGATTTCCACTTGAAGAGGCAGATTTTGAGCATGCACTGTATCCACACTGTATTCCAGTATCTTCCTTTAAGAAACCAATCCAGCACAACATCCACTTGAGATTATTTTCCCCTACAATGGAGTGGTGCAGATACCCTGCTATACAACCTTGTTGTTTCTCACTACACATATAAACACAGGCCCCACAAAGAAGGAAAAAAAAAAAAACCCTTGCACACCCACTAATCAAAAAAGGGAGAATCCTGGTGCCAAAAATAACAGCTTGGAATGAGATGGATGGAGGAGGACAGATTATTGTGGCTCTAATCTGTGAAAAGCTGACAATAAAACACATTTAAAGTGATTACAGCGCCGTTATTGGCACGGGGGGTCACTCAATGCACCGTGCTCTTCCTATCCCTAGCTTTACCTTTACAGACAATGTAGTCTGCAGCATAACTCAACACATATAAACGCCTGTGTAAAGGTCTTACACAATGACACATGGACTCAAACGCTAATGCTGATGCAAAGCAGCTGAGGAGAGAGAAGGAAAGTAAATAAAAATGAGGTGGTAGGGAAGTAAGAGGAAAATAAAGAAAAGTAAGGATGGATGAGAAAGAGGAACAGGGTGGAGAGAGGGATTTCAGTGCTGAAGCCACAAATCATGGTGAAGATTAAGCGTCTCTTCTGCGAGGCAGAGTAGGTGTAAATAGAAACGTGTCCCTGGGAGAGATCCTAGACCAAATGCTTATCTTCCTGAGTGTTGTCAAAACACATTTGTCAGTCTGAAGTGTTTAAGTATCTTTGTGTCTATAGGAGACTTGATATGCAAAAATAAACAGCTGATGGAAGATGGGTAGCACCAGACATGTGTGTCCACAAAGATACACAATGTGGACAAACACGCACACACCCACCACCTGAGACTAGACAAAACAGTTTTCACTCTGATATGACTCCTGGCATGATGGAAGTGTGTGGACGAGCAAGTTGATCTTGTATTATCCTTGTGTGTGTATGTGTGTGTGTGACTCCCTCAGCTGCAGTACCAGCACATTATCAAACAGCTGCAGGTGGTTTTACCCGTTCAGCAGCTGCCACATCTGAGGAAACGATGAGAAAATGGTTCACATTGTGACTGTGTCTGCCCAGTAAATTAGCCAAGTGAGTCTGGGGCTCTGGTGTTACCATACTCTTCCCCTCGCGCTCTGCTGTCTCCTATGGGAGCATCCTTGGGCTGTGTAAAGGCTCACTGGGCAGCACTGTGGCCAGGAACAGCTGCTGAGAGATCTGCATTGTGATTACTCAGTTGAGGGCAATATTTTAATATCAAACATGTCTTTGTAAGATTAGACACCTATCCTTTCAGAATAGTTGTAAAAGTGACTGTTCATTGCAATGCAAAAAGAAAACCAATGTCGGCCATCTTGCAGACATCTTGCATGATTGGACAAAACTCATACAATGCAAAATTGGTGTTTCATTGAGCACTTGCTTCAGGTGCACAAATATAACCTGACAACAGGGCCAGAGTCACCTTAGAGGAAATGATTCTGCAGGATAGGGATGGAATGAACCTCTGATACTTGATAATAAAGAGAAGCCCAATGAAGAGTAGTGTATTACATTATCAGGGCAAAGACTTGCAACAGATAGTTGTGTACCTTATTCCCAGGAAGTGCTGCATTATCTTGTGGAAGGCCACAGGACCATAGATTAAAGGGCAGTTTGGGTGCAGTCAAGTGTCCACAGAAGGAATAATTGAATTGCTGGGAAGTTTGAATAGTTGTGGGAAGCTGTAGAAGCCCATGAGTCTCTGGTTAAGTTGGGCCTTTAAAACAGTTCTCGGGTTCAGCATTTATAGTTTTTTTTTTCCTCTGCTTCTATAGTCACACAGAATGTTGGCTGGAGGCCAGCTGTAATGATCTATGATCATCATAATTTTATTGATTCATTAAGGATGGCCACTTCATACTATCTTGTTATTGGGGAAAGCAGCAAGATTTGTCTAAGGTCTTACCTTACATCGCATCCAACATCGCAATATGATCTACAGACTGTTAAAGCTTTGTGCCAACAAGTATGACCCTGTTTACACTTGGTTTTAAAATGCATGTTGGGCAGAGTCCAAAATGAATTTTTTCATCTACCAGCCAAGGTGGCTGGTAGATGAAAAAATTACTGGCCAGACTGATTTTTTTTTACGAGCCAAAATGATAAATTGCTTTTTACTATTGCAATTTGCTATTATTACTATTTATCATGTCATCTTGGTCTCATATACAATTGCTAATCAATATTATAGTATCACAGTAATGTAAAGACTACAGCAGCATAAGCAATAAGAAAATCCATTGGCATGAGTCTCAGTGATGATTTAATTACTAATTTGCATCTCAATTGAATGCCAAATTTACCAGAAGGATCATGCAAAATACTTTTAATTATTGAATTATTAATTATTTACTACTTGTACATCATATGTGTGGCAACAAGCAACACTTTATTGAGCTATTTTGATGTTTGAATGGGGTTCGGCAGGACATTCAGGGTAACAGCGACATTCATATAATATAGCCAAGTTAACCCTCCAAGCTAACGTGTGCTAACGCATGCTAACTATGCTAACGATAAATTGGAAATGTACAACTACATTTTTTGCCACCACTAGATATGAAACAAAAGCTAGAAACCATATCATATTAAGTTGCTGTAAGTTGTAAATTCGCCACTTCTAAGCAGAAGGCAGAAGATAACATTATCTCTGCCTGACAAGCCCAGGCAGCTCTCCCGCTCCTACCACCGTCTCCTCGGCCTGCCGCTGGGTGTGCAGCGCTATCTTCTTCTTTTTTCCATTTTATGGCGGGTGGCAACCAGCGTTAAGGTGCATCACTGCCACCTACTATGCTGGAGTTTGTGCTGGAGTGTGAACCAGTTATCTACCCCCATAAACAAACACAGCGAACCAGCAACTTTGTGTAGGAAATTCATTTTTTCCACTGGCCAGAGTGGCAGATGGATTGGGATCACAAGTGGACAGCGCTAAATACAAGTGTAAACAACCACCAAGATGCATTGTGATCCAATCACTCAAACCACTTGCCAAGGTGGTCTGGGATGCATTTTCACACATATTGTTTGTAGTGTAAACACTAATGTGTCCTGATGCGTCCCTGACAAGGACATAACAGGAAAATATGTCATCAATGCAGGACGTGGTGGTGGTTTTGATCACAGTGTCAATCTCAATATTTGGAATAGCTCATGTGTATTAGTTCTTGAAACATTTTTGTTTTCTTAGCCAGCCCGTGCAGAACAAATTTGGTGCTTGTCTGGTGACAGACTGACGTAATAACTGTGTGCAGGGCCCTTTGCCCTTCTAGTGGAAGTGACATAGGCAGTAACGAAATCTGAACACAGGCGGTCAGCTGGACACCTTGGAGACACATGATAGACACAGGTGTGAACAGCGATGCGTCTCGGCTGTCCACTTGTGTTCAGATCACCGAAACGCATTGTAAAACCAAGTGTAAGCAGCCTCTTTGGATCAACTTCAGGTTGTCATATTAAGTCCACTCCTAACCAATTTCCTGTAAATGTTGGAACTCATAATACATTAAGTAATGGTTTTATAAATGCGCTCCCTGCCTGCCCGTACCTTCTGTTCTCCTGGCATCTTCCTGCACACTGCACTTTGTGATGGAACGACAGACTCCTTTGAACTCCTAATAACACTACAGCAGACAGAGATATACGAAGCATACCTTTATTACACTGTTTAATCTTTGTTTGCTTAAAAACTGGTAGCCCACTGCATGCCCAAATTTAATCAATTGCATCATTTTTGAAAATACGGGTATGCTCAATGAAAATATAAGTTGATGACAAAGTTTCAGAAACAACATTGCAACAGCAGGATTACAGACAAAATGTCGAACATCAATATCACACATACAGTATAAGACATATTATACTGTACATCAGAGTTGTCACATATCACTAGTACCATAAAATCTTGGCACACATAAGAACATCATCATGCCATCAATATAAGCAAATGTAAATCCCTGCATACTGCTCCTTTTCTTGTATGCCCTAGAGAATTTTATGTGAAAATAGGTTACCTACATATGTGCATATTAGGAAGAAACAAAAATTAAATGATATTAAGTCAATAGTTTGTTCCAGATGATGCCTGGAGCGTGTTTCGTTCTTCTGTCAGAGTCAAATGGAAAATAAAGTATAGTCCTGTGGATAATATTGATAAATGTTTCAGCAGAACTCCCTCTTTAAATATCACACACATCTTGTCTAGACTGAAATGGTTTAACACAGCGTGGACCGGCTCTGTAAATGGCTTGTCTGTGATTTGTGGAGGGAGTTGAGTTACAGTAGCTGGGCCCTGACTCTTCCTGTTCATTGTGGAAGCAGCAGACCCAGAGCAGTGGCATGGACAAGAAGGGGAGCTGTAGAGCTGTAAGGGACACACACACACACACACACACACACACACACACTGAACTTATAAATAAAGTAGGAATTGTGTGCAGAGGCGTAATCATAGACCCTATGCACAGGGAGTGACTGTGCCCCCCACCGCTTTCCTCCTGCCATAATTATTCCATACATGACAAACATCTGTACGTCTAATTATCCACAACTCACAATCTACATATTCATTTGCTGATGAGCCCGAAGTGACACTAAATCTGTCAAAATCTGTCTAGAAGTGATATTTCTGCTTCTGTCTGCATAGGACAAGTTTTAGTTGCTTGTAGCTTTTTACATTTAAAAAACATCTGATTTCTGAAACTATAAAAAATGAGCTAATACTGCAAACTATACTTAAATAGACAATTGAAGGTAACGGCAAGTGTTTCAGTTTTGGCCCTAGGTAGTCTGTTCCCTTCCTCAAACCCACCACGGTGCCATAGGTTGTTTGTGTGTGTGTGTGTGTGTGATCAGTCGCCCCCACGTCTCGCTGCTGTGTGGTCAAAGTGGTTGTCCAGGTAACGTTTTCTTTCATCACCTGTCAGCACTTGTTCTGGGTCAGGGCAAGGTGCCACCTGAGGGGTTTAGCCTTGAAACACAAAGAACGCACAATATGGTGCCAAACATCTCAACAACACGAGATTATCGCTGACAAAAATAATCACTATTTCGAGTCTTTTGCGAACGAACCTGCCCGAGCTGTCCCCGCAGAACGCTGAAAGCCACAGATGAAGTTTCTCCTCCTCGTCTGTTCATTCCTTATAATGAAATCACAAGCTAGCGCTGACAAAGGAATTATACTTGTAAGTAGCCTCAAGTGTGCGTGGGTTTGACGTAACGGGCAATTTTTCAAACTCCTGGTACTTATTCTGCTGCGGCTGCTGCTTCTGATACGTGAGCCGCTCATCATGACATTCTCATTTCAATTAAAAGGAGAAATGAAGCCACTACAGCACGCCTGACTTAGCG
Organism: Thunnus thynnus; assembly: GCF_963924715.1. NCBI lineage: Eukaryota > Metazoa > Chordata > Actinopteri > Scombriformes > Scombridae > Thunnus > Thunnus thynnus. The sequence goes on from NC_089533.1 coordinate 22,505,664, forward strand.
GTTAAGATAATGTACATGCACCAGAGAAGGTTTGAAACCATCCAGAGAGATATAGAGAGATAGTCTTTTCCGTGCCATCTTCTGCTGTCCTCCTAAATATCAAACCAGGCAATAAATGTGAAAAATTGCTAGTCGCCTTTGTCCTCCAGTTTTCATGCAAATAACACCATCGACAAACCTGACACTTACCACATAATGAGAAGAGGGCGATGAGAGAGTGCGAGCGCAAGAGAGAGATAAGTGGGAGAATTGAGAGGAAGCATTGTACATAAATAGAGTTAAAATGAAAGAAAGAGAAAGAGGGAATGAGGGGAGGAAGAGAGTGATGTGCGCCTCAATGTCCCCTCTTTCTGGAAATAGATACCATTATGCCAGTATATTGGTCCTAGAGCCTCAGTGAACATGTGATTGCGATGCCTGGCTGGTCTGCCTTGGTGAGGGGGCTGGTGAGTGGCTGCTTCAGAACATCATGTACAGACACAGGTCCAAACACATAATCACACACACACACACACACACACACACACCTTCCACCTCCACAGCAGGCTGCACAGACAGGCTGCATGAATATTCATCAGGGCAGTTTATAATGAGTTCACACATTAGACCAGCATTTCTTTCATATTCTCACGTATCGTAGGTTTGGCAGCGATTCCCTGTATCCAGCTGATTTCTCTTCTCATCAGTATGTGAGCAGTGACCCGCTCCGTGACCCAGTCACATCCCCAGGGCAGAGGGGATCTCCTTCTCAAAATGCTACCACGGACTGAAAAGTGCTTTTAATATTGTCATGTGCTGTCTGCGGTTGAATCAATTTCGAATCAAAACCATCTCAGCCAAAGATTAGCGCTAAGGTTACGTTTTGGTTTTTTTGTTGGCTTTCATTTGAACAAAAAACATAAATGTCAGTTCTAAAAATGCATCAGAGAAACCAAGCCACTGCTAGCACTGTTTACAACCTTTCAAACCGAAGTCATCAAATACACACACACACACACACGCACACGCATTCATTTTGCCCACCTCGCACAAACCATTCTCAGCAGTAATTCTCTCTGTCCTGTGTGGATTTATTACTGTGAGGGCAAAATAGGTTGTGATTGGAACAGAGTGCTGTTCGGTCACATGTATTAAACACAAAAGTTGAACACTATGGTGCCTGTTTGTTCACCTGTAAGGTCAGCCATGGTATGTTAATTGACTGGCAAGCTAATTTTCCTGATTGTTTATGCAGTTAGTGTTTGTTCCATACACTGGCCACCTGCCCCGTAATAGTTGGTCTGCATTGACACATGCAGAAATATGCTGTGGGCTCCCTGCTAGTCATAATTGTTGGATTTATAGCTGATAAAAATAAAAAAATAAAAAAACAGGAGAGCCAGTTACAGAGCTGTAATATCTGCTTCAGGCCTCATATACCCTGCTCTGTCAACTTTCCACCACAACAATATGAGCCATGTTGGCCTTGACATTCATTAATGACTATTACCCTGTTTATTGTCCATTTGGGCCCACTTAGTACCTGGTTTTGTCTGGTTGGGTTACTACCTGAAACACTGTGTTCTTACCTAATTGGCCGATGCCTTGTTGCATCTGTACAGTAACAGAGGCTGAAGCTGTCATAACCAGGCAACAGGGACTGAAGCACCAAAAGAAGAAATGTACTGTTCCTTAATCCTGCTGTATTAGTAGAAATATTTTCTGCATTTGAAAGCAAACATAGCTTCATATCCTGTAAGAATAAGTCACCAATATTTAGTCATCATACTGTAGGCTTTTGAGTTATGTGAGCAGGAATTTATGTGTTTACCACATGTCTTGCAGTCTCTTGGAAACCGTAATGTTCAACTGAAACAAACTCAGGGGAACAAAAAATGAAAGGTAATCTACACTATTTCTGTAACTAATCATTATTTTAATGAATTATTATTATTTTTTGTCTTCTCCTTTCATAAAATTAAGCAATTATCTGATTATCAAACTAGTTTTTCGATTGAAATTAATCGCAAATTATTCTATTGTACTCTTTTCTTTGTGAAAAAAAGAATAACATATACATATGTTATATACATATGTTATCTAGATCACAAAGAAAAGAATACAATGTGTTGTATGTAGTAAAATAAATCATTATTACAGGAGTTTGAGGGGCTACAAGATCAACAAGGCCAACATTCTCCTGCTAATAAGAAATACGCACAAAATACTAAAGAATAAGATGAAAGTGTGTTCAGATGTTTCTCTTTACACATTTTTTCTTCCACATTTTAAATAAGTGTATGCACACATTAAATAAACAACTTTTCCATTGTTAAATATGTTTGTGCACGTGCATTCACAAAACTTTCCCTATTAAAACAAAAAAGCATGAAAGTGTGTGTGTGTGTGTGTGAGGTGGGGGGGTTTGGACCTCAGGGGTCTTGGGCTGGTGAAGGCTATCTGCAGCCCACCCGTGTGTAACTGATACGGCTGCTGTGTGCGTTGGTGTGGCTAATAGAGCAAATGGTGGGTGAGAGGCGAGGGCTGGCTGACGGGGAAATGGGGTCATTTAGTGTCATAACCTTGCTTGTGTAATCTACAGTTTAATACATGCCTTTTGTGTTTCTTTATGAGACATTCTTTGACTCACTATGGGACTTTTTAATGGCCTAATTTTTCTGAATGATCATTGGAGTTACACAGTGCGTTGGCTAATATAATCTCTACCCTGGGGGGGTGTGTGTGTGTGTGTCTGTCGACTGCCGGTGTGTGTGTGTGCGTGCGGCTGCAGGCTACTGTGTGTGTGTGTGACAGGGAGAGATGGGGGAGAGCGAGATGGTGAGTTGGGTGTGTATGCATGAAGAAGAGTGTGTTTTGTGTTTGTGTGTGTGTGTGTGTGTGTGTGTGTGTGTGTGTGTGTGTGTTCACGTGTAAAATGTGTCGGACGTCTCTATGCTAATGTGTGCGTTAGAGGAATTGGTGTGTAAAAATACGCCCACTGCAAGGATGCACAGCAGAGTGAGCGGTACGCCGGACTACATCACTGCATTTACATGATCAATGCTTATTGCGAAACGTGCGTGTGTGCGCTTGTGTATCTCTGTGTCCATCAACTGTGTCTGTATGTGTGCGCATGTAGGCCTATTTTAATTGTTGCCATGGAAACAGAGTGCTGCCAGAGAAGTCCAGATTCAAAGAGGGCATGTCTCTCTCTCTCTCTCTCTCTCTCTCTCTCTCTATCTCTGTCTCACTCTGTAACTCTCTCTCCTCCTCTCTGTCTTTCTTCCTGTTCCTCCTCTCCCATCCCTTCTTCCTCGTCTCTTGTCTTCTGTCGCTCCATTCTTCTTCTTCTCTTCATGTGTCCTCCTCTCTGCTTTCTTTCATCTTTCTTGCGTCTCACCAAGGTCCTCCTTGGTTTTACACTCTCTGTCTTTCTCTTGTTTCCTCCCACTCCCCCCCTCCTCCTTTTCTGTCTCCTCATGCCTCTTATCATCCCTCCCTCATTCCTTCCCTCTCGCCTCTCCATCCTTCCTGGAGTGTGGTGTGCAATTGACTATTAACACAGGGACCTGTAATTAGAGCTGACGAACCTCCAGCAATTAGTTTTCCCTAAAGAAGTTGTTCTGTCATCTCCGCATACATCCCTTTATCCCTCTCTCAATCTCCTCCGTGCTTTTTCTGTCCTCTCTGTCATTTCCTGTCTTATTAGCTGTCAGCTTCGCGGGGTGGTTATTGTTTTTGTTTTTTTGTTCTTCTTTGTACCTTCCATCTGCCTTGTTAAAGGCAGTCATGTATGAGATATACACACAATACACCACTCAGAACAAGTTTATGAGCAACTACACCCCCACCGTCCTGGTTATCTCTGCCCACAAAACCAGAGTGAACATCTATTCCCACCGACGGCACACCTACACAGACTATATGCTGTTAAACTCAAGAGGACACATGCCCTCCCACACACTCAGATGTAAACATACAGAGCACATACATCTTTCTCAGAGAGGTGACGGTGTCTTTTTCATGTCTGCCTGTTTCTACAGCTGTGTTGCTGTTTTCCCACCTTGCTGCCGTCATCTCTTTCCTCCTCCGTCTTCTCTAGGATCTTGCTTATTTCCTCTCTCCCCTCTCTCTTTTTGCCTTTTTCACCGGCCCACCTGCACCCCCCCCAACCTGCACCCCCATTAATGAAAAGTTCTATAAATAAGCACAGAGAGCAGGGAGTCCGAGAGAGAGAGACAGATACGGTCAAGTAGAACATTGGAGGGAGGTGGAAGGATGGAGGGATGGACAGCAAGCAACTGTGAGTGCTAAACTAGGCCAATAGGGGTTGAAGGAGGGAGGAGGGGAGGGTATCATATCAAAGCCTTGCGAGTGGCTCCGAGCATCTCCGCCGTCAATCACTTAATCAATTTCAGCGTCAGTCAGTTTGTCTGCGTCTCGGGTTGGTATGTCACTCATCTCGCTCCAGACAGTTTGTCAGTCAGTCGGAGTTGGCGTCTTCGCCTCCATCTGCCCTTTCTCTCTGTACGACTTCTTCCCTCCTTCCTTCCCTCTGTTGCTCTTTTCCTCGCTTCTCCCCCAGTCAAGAAGCCAGCATCTCATCTGGAGGGAGAGTTTATATCCTCCATAATAGATACCATAATGCTTCTTCAGAACATTCCACATGAATTATTGATCGGTGTGAGATTATATGTAAACCGTATGCCATCATACCATGTATCTGTGTGTGTTTATGCACTATTTATGTGTGTCAAGTGTGACCTCTTCTCTCATCCCTCATTGTGTGTTTAAAGCCTGGTATTCCACAAGGTTTCCCTCTCTTCCTTCATCCTCTCCCTTCAGTGCCCCATTTCTGTGGACTGACATTGATATCCACTGATTCATATGTTGCATGTAGCCTCTCGGCAATTCACTTGATTCAATCAATGTTGCATGGTGCTATGTTAACCTCTATCTCCTTCTCTCCATCTCCTGCTCTCCCTTTTTTATCTTTATTTTCTCTCTTGTTATCTTGCTTTATCAAATCTCTGCCTACCCCACTTTTTTTTTTCTTTTTTCTCTCTATCTCCATCTCTTTCTGTTCCACCTCCTTCTCTCCAGGTATTACTCTCCCACTCCTCCACCATGCCTGTCTGCGGCTGTCGCAGCCCCTCCCCCCCTCACGGCCACGCTGGGGCCTCCTCCTCCGCCCCCTCGGTCGCCCAGGAGCAAGAGATGCGAGTACGACCCCGACATCCACCCCCGCCTCCGTCCCTCCACCGCCGCACCAGCGCCTCTCTCTGCCTCTCCTTTCTGCTGCTGCTGCTCTGCCTTCTCCACTTGCCCCCGGCCTGCCACTCACGGAGAGAAAAGGGAGGGGGAGGGGGCGGTGGCGGTGGCGGCGGTGGCGGTCACTACATCCCGATCCCTCAGCCCCCTCCCCACCACATGGCCCTGCCCAACATCCTGCGCGGCCTCAGCATCGCCGTTGTCCTTGTGGGCAACTTCAGCGAGGTGGCGCTGGCCGGGGCCCGGGAGAAGGAGGACTTCCTCCACATGGCGCCCAACGTGGAGGTGCTGACCATGAATGAGACGGACCCTAAAAGCATCATCAAAAGCATCTGTGACCTAATGACGGAGCACTGGCTGCAGGGTGTGGTGTTTGGGGATGACACCGACCAGGAGGCCATCGCCCAGATCCTGGACTTCATTTCAGCCCAGACCCATATCCCCATCCTGGGAGTTCGCGGAGGCTCCTCCATGATCATGGCTGCCAAGGTAGGAAACTCAAAGTCTTTACTCAGCAAAACTGCACTGATTTCCAAATAGTACAGGTTGTCCCCGTGTTAAAGTGCTGAAATATAAATAGAGGCTCAACTTGGAAACAGTGAATGGAAAGTGTTGGTCAGCACTGATAAATGTAGTGTCCTGCACTTACCTGTGATAACTGGCACCGCATAAAATGTTCAATTACAAAATTATTCCAAACCACACTTAATACGGCTCTATTTTGATTGTTTAGTCTTGTTATTTAAAGTCCAGCACTGATAACACACTGACTTATTAAATTGCAGCTGTAGTGCAGTAAGACTTGCAGGTCCAGTCCTCTCTACAACCTCTAGTCTCTGCTGAATTACATTTCGATTGGCTGCACTTTGCTGTCAATCACTACTCTATTGCTGTCATTCCTGTGAAATCTTGTCACAGATAGATTACGTCACCATACACAACTATTTTTTTTTCATCAAGAAAAGATGGATTTAAAGACTCTAGACATGGCTACACATCTGAAACTACTGCAGCAGTTTTGCTATGTAGGTATCTAAATGGTATCAGTGTTTTGGCATGTCTGCCATATTCTCCTTTGGGATTTGTACGCACATTTGCACCGATCTTTACTACATTGTCCTCTAGCCTGCCCAAAACAGAGAAGCCATTTTGACTGGTTTGACTGATTGAGGGTTTTTCGTCTCATCCCCTACCACCATACTGCATCAGTATTAACTCCAGACAGACAGGCAGGGTAAGCTTGGTGTCTGACTTGAAAGACAAACTGCCAACAGTGCTGATGCCAGTGACAGGATCAGCTGGAGATTGCACCAGAACAGAGAGCTAGATCTCTGCTTATTTACTAGTCCTTGCCTAATGGGATAAAGCAATCTGCTGCTGCTTTATCTGTGTCCGCCTGGGATCTGGGCTTGGACCCCTTTCCACAAAATCATCTCATTCATTTGGTACTTTGTGCTCAAATCCAGCTGCATTAAATAATAACCAGTTAAAGGAAAAGCTATACTTAATGCGGCTTCCATGCAGGGACACTTTGAAAAGTGAAACCTTTATTAAAACAGTTGCCTCTTTTGTTGAGAACTTGCTGGTCGCTGTTGGGGCCTCATAGAGTCTGACAGTCTTATCTCAGCCATCTCCGCCTCTACGTCACCGTCCTCCAGTTTGTCTGCTGACCTTCTGGTGTCAACAGGTCGTTGTACCAGCAGAGACATGAGTTGCAGTGACACGGCGAGGCCAGAGGCCACCACTGAAGCTCTTCTCTCTGTTCCTTCTCATTAGAGCGCCAAGGAGAGAAATGGCAGGGAACCGTCCACTCCCATTTAAAACTGTGCTCTTCCAAGCACACATACAAAGAATGCTGCACAGTATCCACATTTTTCTCACAGTACAGTCTTAATACACGCACACACTTTCTTAAATTTCCATTCTCTCTGGCCCATGTCTCTTTAACCCCCAACCCCAATAACAGTATGTCCTAAAAACATATAAATCTTTTAAGAGCGCTCCAGGCTCATGGATGGCTACATTACATGAGAGAATTTATGTTTGTGTTTTATTGCAGGGATGTAGGAGGAGGAGGGAAAAGGGAAGAAATGTGTGTGTGTGTGTGTGTGTAGGGGGGGGATGTTGAGGAATGCATGTGTGTGCATGTGTGTGTGTGGGGATAGTATCATTCATTAAGCACACGTGCCCTAAGTGCACCAGGCAGCAGGAAAAAGCAGTGTTTTGTGGCAGAGGTTTAAATGGATTTCCCCGGCCACAAGCCAGAGCCTGCCTCTCTTGAGAGCTTCCTCCTGGCTGCACCGGGACCCAGGAGAGTGAGGACGGGGCTGCGCTAAAGGCTCAGTCTCCAAACGGATTTGTGTCTGCCTAATGGTCTGAGACAATGAAGTGGCAAAAATACGATACACAGGGATCAGAAGGCGGGAGAGAGAGAGAGAGAGAGACATGGGGGAAGTGGAGAAATTGAGATAGTGAGGATGAGATTGGGTGGAAGAAATTCTACTTTGAGTGAAAGCAGGTAGGGGAGGAGAAGTTAAAGACAGGCAGGGACTGTTTTAGGGGTTTCGGTCAAGCCGGTGCAGATCAGCTGTGGCTGCCTTTAGAGGTGATGGAGGGTGGAGGACAAAGGCTGAGTCAACAGCAGAAGAGGAGACAGAGTTTGACACAGTTCAGGCCGGGAGGAAAGGAAAGAGACAGGAGGGAGACTGGAGAGAGATGAAGAGAGAAGAGGACAGAGTAAGGAGAGAAAACTTTTCTTCTATATGGATAGCAGAGATGGGGGGAAAAAGCGATAGAAAGTAATTGTGGAAGATAGAATGAAAGATCGAGTTATAGAGCTTAAGAAAAATTGAGGAAGGAGGGGTTTTTTTTATTCTGAGTGAGTGTCTCAAGGAAATGGAGAAAGTTTGGGAAATAGGGATTGCAATATGAGGTGTTTATCTTGCAGCCTCACACACACACACACACACACGCGAGCGCACAGCCATCAAGATTGAAGGCCAAATGCTGCTATTACAGTTGGCAAGACAACCCCTCCTTTTTCATTACACATCCAAGGAAGGATGATAACAGGGAGCAACACAGACGGCGAAGGATACAGCATTTAGATTTTTAGTGCAGGCAGAATAGCAAAAGAATTTGGAGGAACAGTACAAGATAATTCCATAAAATGTATCCTCTGGAGTGGACTGCCATGTGAAGAGTCAAACTGAATCAGGATAACATTTTTCTGCTCACATATGCATCTACAAGGAGTGTTGCTTTGTGTTTGTGGTGATGAAGCACAAAGATAAGCACAGCATTGTGTGCCAATAGGAGATCCAGTCCTCCATCCAGTCCAGTATCATACCCAAGTCTTTCTCTCAATCAGCCTTATGACTCTGTGGCATCTGTAATGAGAACAAAACTGTGTTTTTTAGAACAATTCCTCTTGGGGATAGCAAAACTGCAGCAGTAACTCAGGACTAAAAATTGGCAGCACAGCTACTACAGAGGTTGCATCTCTACATACAGTTTGCTGGTGGGATGTGGCTATGTGCTGTAGTTACTACTAGTGCAGAGGAAAAAAGTGAACTTGTGTATAAGCTTGAAAGTTAAATAGATGAGGAAGGCAGGCAGCTCCAGTATTAACAAGGAATGAAGAAGAAGGCGGAGGAGGAGAGAGATGGATGGAGGCAAAGGCCACTCACATCTATATCAATGAATAAGATCAGTGAGGGAGGGTTGGGCGGTAAGTAAGAGGATGAGTGCACTGAGTGCATGGCCGCATGGCTGAGGAAGAGAGAAGGAGAGAGACGGAGAGAGAGAGAGAGAGAGAGAGAGAGGGAAAGGCAGAGTGACATAGAGCGTGTGTTTGCAGGGAGTGCAGCAGCAGGTGTATGGCCATCTATCCAACATAGCCGATGTTACATGAAAAAGAGAAGCTGCCTCCTTGCTGAGGAAATTGCAGCCTAAATGGAGGAGGAATGAAGGAGGAGAGAAAGATGGATAGAGTGCAGCTGTACCCACATCTGTGAAAGACAGGACAAGATAAAGGAGGAGGAGGAGACAGAGAAGAGAGAGGAGACGCATCCAAACAGTTTAAGCGCGTGTGTGTGTGCGTGTCCTTGTGCATCCGCGTGTGCGTTTATGCGAATTTGTGTACATTGTTACCTAGCCAACATGGCTGTAGTTGCCAGTCTTTTGTCTGTAGTGGTTTCCAGCACCACCCTGCTTGTTGTCCCTCTAAAGTGTCTGTTGGACCGCAGTAATCAGTATGATCTAAAGCTTTGGCTAATGCTCATATTATCAAGACATGGAGAGCCATTTTCCTCAGCTTGTCTAGAAGGTATGGCTTTGTAGTGGTACAAATAGCTGTAGTTGTCGCTGATCACCCCAGGGCCACCACATAATACGAACAGCGAGCTAATCTATGAGTGGAGGCTGCTGGTGCTGTAGATTAGGAGAGAGATAGCATCCTCTCCTGCATAGGATTTAAATGTATGATCGTCAGCAATTAATGAAAAAAAAAAAGAGAAAGCAGCCAACCCTGATGACCTGAGGGAAACGATAATATAATATGAATAACATTTTCACACATGCAAAACGTACGCAGGCAGACGCATAAAAACAGGCACACGCCCACACACGCTTTCATAAATATACGGAAAGACGTGTGTTACAAGGGCAATTAATGTATGAATATTAAATAGGTTGCTCTGTAATGGAAGAATCGCTATACAAGATCCACAGCTAGCTGCTGCAGCTGCTGCAACATCACCATCACATTTGTCTTTTCTCGAGGCTTTAACACAACTCCTGCACACACACACACATACACGTACTGACATAAACGCACACTCATGCACTCCTACACACAAACAAATCTGTTCCCTGCCATCTTTTGTGTAACTGGCAGGCTTCTGGTGGAACAAAACAGCAGGATGTGATCAATTAACTTTTGCCCAAATAATTCAGGCTTTTCATCGTTTCCAATGTGGTCGTTTGCCTGTGGGTGTCCGAGCCTTTTGTAAGAAGAGAGAGCGATTTTGTGTCATCTGTCTCTGTGTGTGTGTGTGTGTGTGTGTGTGTGTGTGTGTGTACATGTGCGCTAATTCTTCAGAGGAAACGGGCTCTATGATAGGAGTGTTGAATTGGTGTTGAACTGTGTCCAAGGATAATTGTTGAGTAGTGTGTGTGTGTGTGTGTGTGTGTGTGTGTGTGCGTGCGCAAGCAAAGTGAGCATTTAATCACAGCTCAGAGGTGAATTCAGAGGAGCAATTAATGTCTGTACCTCGTTTTGTTCCGTCTTGTCCTCTGTATTTATGTTAACCCTACATTTAGGGGGAATAGTCCTTTTTTAAATTTTTCACAAAGAAAGCGACTTGTTTAGTCATCATTTCCTGTTTGAGGTACACTCAGCATGTCCTCTCGGGGGTTTTAGTCCAGCGGGTTGAACATAAATGCGCCCACATTTATATTCCCAATTAATGTCCTACAATAGCACCTATTGTTGCTGTAATCACTGAGGTCCTGTACTCTATTAATGTAATGTGTTGTTCGGCTTGGCAGCACCGTGTCCTTGCTAAAAACATAGACGCAATTAGGAGCATTTGTAAATGATGAGAGAATTAAAAGCGAGTGTTCCTCTGCCTGATGTCTCTCTCAGTGTTCCTCTCTTTCACTTTTTATTTCTCTTCCTTTTTTTTTTTCTGTCTCTTTCACATCTCTCTCCCCTAATTATTTAGTTCATTCATGGGTTTTGTTGTGTCCGGCAGAGCACTGTAAACCCCATGTAACAGCTTTCTGATCTATCCTTTCATCCCGGATATGTTCTCTTTCCTTTTTATTTGCTGCTCCCTTTGTCCGGTTTTGTTCCTGGGTGCTTCTCTTTAATGCTTTTTACTGTCTGTGTGTCTAGCTCTCTCTATTATGCAGCTGTGTTTGACTGGAGATGACAGATTGACCTGGAAATTTCCTTATATGGAACTTTTCAGACCCTGCATATATCCTGAGTTTGAATCTAGTTTCTTTTACCAACTGCACAAAATAAAATGTTTATTGAACACATAAAACCCCCCAAAAATAAAACATTTTGATTTTTTTTTTTGTTAAAATTGTATTAAAGTCTGGATGCTTTGTTCTCCACAAACACCGATATGTCTTTCTTTATCCAACTTGCTGTTTGTCATTATTTTAACACAGCAGTTTTTCAAAATGGAGGATAATGCAGTGGCTCATGTCTACTGAGGTGGTGACACATCATGATTGGCAGCTCTGCTAGCTCCACCTAAAGGGACACATTTCAGCTCAGAGAGATACATCCACGTCTGCAGAGACACTGTGCAGCGTGGCTCAGTGTAAATGCCCCACTACTAGTCGCCTCTTACCTTCTTATTGTCCTGGTTTAGAAAATGTGACAACCCACTGTGTGTGTTCCCCTTTTCTAGAGAGAGAACGATCGAGAGGAAGAGGGAGGGAGAGAGAGAGAGAAAGAGGTAGTGAAAAATATCGAGAGTCCTAAATTTATGTGTCCTATTTTCCAACCCTGTTGGTCTCAATTTACTCCGTCCATTTAGAATGTGGCCATTTTTAAACTCACCCCGTAACTTTTTTTCTGTACCTCGCCCTCCCTCAGCTGCATCACTTTCACTCATTCCATCTCAAATGCTGTTTCTCTCCTCTGCTGTCACTTAACGTCGTAGAGCGAGAGATTGCTCCCATACAGCAGATTAACACAGGCAGTATGTGTTCTTCTGGAGGATTAGAGAAAACATTAGAACATTTTCAAAATGAGATAGCTGTCATTAAAATAAACTTAGTTATACACAAAATGAGTGATAGAAAAAAAATGAAAATGGAACAACTGTATTCATATTTGTCTAAAATGTTTCTCCCTCTGTGTGTCACTTACATCTTTTGCACTATTTTGTGTATTCTTTGGTTTCCTCTACGTCATTCTCCTCCATCCACCTGCCCCCTTTTTATTCCTGTGTTTTCTTATTCTCTCTTTCTTTTGCCACATCTTTCCTTGCTTCTTTCTCTCTTTATGACTGTGGCTGTCTGGCAAGGTCTGGTTCATCTTGTGGCAGCTCACAGGAGGCAGACAGACGGATTTACAGCAGATGTACAGGTGTTAATCCACCGTGCTCCCCCACCCACTCACCCCCATCCCTTCAACATATCCTCGGCCTCCCTCTGTGTTGCTCCCCCCTCCCCCTCCGCTCAGATGCCAGTAGAATATAATAAAAATGTGTCAGGAGTCATCCAGGTCCTGCAAACCTCACCCAACCGATGCACCTTCACCTCTGTTTTTTTTTTTCATCTCTGATTCAAGGCGTCGTCTCACTCCACTCCCCTCCTCCTCCTCTCCTCCTCCTCCTTGGCCTCTTTTCCTTCATTCTCACTCTGCGTCCCCTTGGTACAGGAGTAGCCACACTCTCCCCTCCATCCCAGCCCTCCACTCACGTCTCCTGACTCCCTCCGGACATGCCCTTACACCCCCCCCTTCTAACCTCCTCCCCTCCTCCTCTGTTTTTTCATTGCAACTAGCACCAGCCTCCTCTTCCTTCTTTCTATGCTCTCCTTTTCCTCACTCCCACCCCTCCTCATTTTTACCTCTCTTCCCTCCTGACTGTCTATCCCTCCCTTTTCCCACCTCACCCTACCTCTCCTAGCCACCCCCTCCACCACCACCACCACTACCACCAGGAACTACAAGCAGCTCCTCCTCCTTTTCATCCCCTCGCGGACCTTACACCAGCCCTTTGGTGGGACCCTTATTAGCTTTATCTCCACCTGCCTCCGCCCTGATTCAGAGGTGGAGAGGGAATGGACCTCTATCTATTCATAGGCTGAGATGAGTCAGTGCTTTAAAGCATGCAATATATAAGGAGAGGAGAGGAGATATGGACAGAAAAAGTTCACATTTCGGGCGCTGGTTAATTACACAGCCCTTACTGTAAAGGGATCAAAGACATGCCCTGCCCAACTGTCCTGTTACCAACCATCTCTCTTCTTCCTGTGGACGGGTGGTGAGATAGTCCTGTAAACAAACGGTCACAGATTCAGGCCTTACAGCACCCAGTGCGTTCCTGTGAAAACATAATTCAGCGAGACTTCACTTGGTCTTAACATGCTCACTCACTGTAGATTGGAGTGTCATTCAACTGTGATACAAGTAGCATTTTAACATCTATTAATCGCTGCTGTATTCATTCTGTTTCATTAATTACTGTAAACAAACTATCGCAGAAAAACTTGGCAGCGTCTGCATCTGATTTTAATAGTTTGTTCCACCAGGTCAGATTTGGCTGCAAATCTGCCAAAAATCTGTGGCACAAAACAAAAAGAGCGTTCTTGTTTTTCAATGCAAATGAAGCATTTTTACAGTGAAAGGCCAAAGAGAGGACGTGTTTCTCCACACAGAGATCATATGTCTTAATCATCCCTCAAATTAGTTTCAGGTAATTGTACCAGCTTATCACAATAATTCATCATTATATATTGATTTTAAAATACCATTGCACATTAAAGCACTTTAAAAATGGCAACAATATAAACAGGAATTGTAGCAGAAGAAAAGTAAACGCACAATGTTGCTGTTGCAATCACCCATCCTCTGTCCACAACGCATAAGTGATGGAGAGATGGAAACATATCAGGAACTGGAATTAGTTTATTAAAAGAAGTTATGATACTGACTGAATAACATTTTGAGAGGCCCCCATCTTTCCTTAAAGTACCACAATTATTATTATTGATTTATTTTGAACCATATATAAATTAATTTGAAGTATTATTACAGTAGGAGTTACTTTATCATGATACTCATGAATGTTCATGAGCGAAGTCATGCATGTTCACTACTTTAGACTTCTCTTATCATAAGGTTTTATGACAATGTACTAGAACAAAATCAAAGTGCTGTTGAATATGGTGCTGAGGGGAAATACCTGTGTACTCACTGAGACGTGAGGTCTGTTTGTTCAGTGTCACTTGGCACCAGAGCTTGCAAATGGAGAGGTAGAGTTTCAGATAGGAGGATGAATAAGTGAGTCACCCTGCTTGTCTGGTCACATCAGCGCACAAATACACAACTTCAGCCGGTCTATTCCACAAAGTGACTTTGAAATTAGCAGAGAAAAGAGAATACAGTGCAATATAAACAAAGAAAATAAAACGGAAGAAAACGGACCAAAGGAGGCTTTTAGATAATCCAACTAAGAGTCTGTGCATGCAAACAGCTGGTGCTGGCCGACATGGTCTATTCAATATCACATATTAATAGAATATTTATTATTATTAGATATATCACAATATAGCAAATATATGCATAAATCATGTATAAAATAATCAAATGAACTATGTCATGCAGTGGTCATGCATCAGACAAAACTCGTCACAAATGTGTAACCAAAACATGAATATGTATTTCCTCTAATAGTGGCCAAGCCTTTATTTACCTCAACTGCAGAGGGTACCAGGCCTTTAATGGAAGCAGGCTTATATTTTAGGCAGGCTTTATTATTTATTCCCTCTGTTTGATAAGTATATTTGCTCATATTTTAGAAGGAAGCCTCCTTGTTTTCTGATCTGTTTCCATTTGCTCTGTTAAATTTTTGTCACTGCATTAGCAGTAATCCACTCACTACATGTGGAACAATAATTCCAGTGCTTAAATTCCACCCGGAACGTTTTGGCAGCGCACCACTTGGTTGTAGCATGCAGGTAGCATGCTCATGGATGCCAGTGGAGCCAAGTTACCCTGGTTACCCTGGTTACCTATGCTCATGTAGTGTTGCTGCCATCATTGGTATTAAAATATGCACTGTTATCCCTGTATTTAAATGATATCATGTCTCCTCCGCCCCCTCCCTTCTCTGTGACGGACAGTTAGAGGGCTACACATGCACACATAGAACTGGTGTGCACATGATATCACAGGCACATGGACTTTATCCACCATTGTTTTGTCCCCAGCCTGTTTCCCCTTTATTTGTTCATGTCGACCACATCTCCGGCCACTATCAGAGACCCAGCTTTGTCTTTTATTTGAGGAAATATGGTACCTAATTTTAGTGTTTTAATTACAGTTTGCTTGGATTCATTAATATGTATGACAAAACTTTGTAAAACAATAACACATCATCCTAATAAAATTTCACTGTAAGCTGATAAATGAAAATATTTAATTATCACCCAGCTTTAGAAATCTGACAAATACACACATGGGAATTTTGTTTCAAGTATATTGCTCCCTCCACTTCTCTTTTACACCTCTAATGCTTTATTCAGTTAACATTGAACTTTTTTTTTTTAATCCTGTTTTACTTTGCTTCCATCACAGTTTGTCTCTCTCTTCAAATCTCTTTTTCTTTTTTCTGTCTCGCTGTTCGCCCTTGCTTTGTCTGTGCTCTGCCTCACCCGTGGCCTCCCATGTCAAATGTTACAAGCCCTGTATAAAAGGAAGAAGAAAGCAAAGGAAGGGAAGATGACCGAGGAAAAAAAATTAGGATAATGGAAGGAAAAGAGAGAGGGAAAGAAAGACAGAGAGAGAGGGATGGAAGGAGAAAAAGAAAAGGAGAGAGACGGTGAGAGAGGGAAGGAGGCAGGGATGTGGAAGAAGAAAGGCGTGAGTGAAGACCACAATGTGCTCGCTCAATTACTCACCAGTGCTGTGCCAAGCTGGCCCTCATCAGAACCACATGCTGTGATACACACACACACACACACACACACACACACACACACACACACACACACACAGTAGCTTATACATCAGACTAATATGTTCAGATGTGTTCCTGCCGACCTACAGCATGAAAATTATTCAACCTTAACACTATCTGTGCTGACTACGGACACACACACACAAACACTCGGACGTGATTACATAAACTCCACCGACCCTTCCTACTGTAAACACATGTATAGAAAAAAATATACCATCAACACGCCATTATGGACAAAAACACAAACAGTTGCGCACACAATCATACGTATTCCAGGTGACAGTCCAATCTATTGAGTTGTCAGACCCTTGTTAGCGCACAAGCTTTTCACCCTGAGACGGATGCCAGGTGGGAAAACAGGCCAGCAGTCCACCATCAACACCCCCGCCACCCTGTTTGTGCACTACCACACGGTCAGTCACCATAAGAAAAGGAAAATACAGCTGTGTGTGCAGTAAGTGTAATAGTTACAGTAAATACAGTAGATAATAGATGTCAATGCACGTTTCTCACTATACACTTCTGCAGCCACAGCAGCACACTCACTTCCCCTGTGGTCATTTTTCTTTTTTTGTATCATTTGTTTGTGCATTACTTGAAATGACATCATTTATCTGTACTTTTTAATTACAAATAATATAATTGTATGTATGTAATAAGTGCTTTTTTAGCCTCCAAACATTTTCTGTTTTTATCTACTCGCAGTTCATATCTTAGATAGTTAAAAGCAGATCTCAAGAATATTATATTTGCTCCATGTGTTTATAGATTCATCATCACAAAAGCATTCCTAGGGTTGAATTTAAAAAAAACAAAACAAAACAAACAAGAAACATAGAAAAGATCTTTTTGCTCAACCCCATTCTGTCTTGTTGCATCTCTCCCTCTCTATTTTTTTTTTTTTTTATCTCAACCGCTCTCGCGCTCTCCTCCTCTCTTTCTCACGTCATGTGAGTTGAGGCGAGGCGAGCTCCTGTGATGAATGTAAATGTTGCCCCTCCCTTCCCTTGTTCTCCTAAATTACAGCAAACACCACCTCCTCTTTAGTCTTCACTCTCCCTGTCTGTCTGCATTTACCCATAACCCTGCAGTTCGTCCTCGTACATCGACCGGCGGGCAATCTGCCCGGCCTTCAGCATCCATACAAACACAGTTAGAGATACAGTACACAGACGTATGAGTCAGACATGACAAATAGACAATACTGTGGGACCAAAAATACACCTCCAGCATGTATGATGCTTAGTCTGTAGATACTTTTACTACAGTATGAAGGCCTGGACTGCCAACACAGCCTGAATACGCTCGGCTCATTATCCTCACTCTCGCATTGATCATCAACAGGGAAAGGCAGGATTATGAATACATACATCACTGGTTACTTTTTGTGGATTTCACATTTGACAGGACAAATTGCTCATGTGATATACTGTAGTATGGCGATGTTAAAATGTTATTGGCACAGACGAGGCTCATAAATGTGGCAGTAAAAGATATTTAGAAGCATATTTAGACTTGTAAAACTATGTGAACAGTTCATTGAAGTTACACCAGAGCTGTGACATTTAAAGAAGATGGAGCTACAACAGTTAGTCGATCAATCAATAAGTTCCACAGGAAACTAGTGGAAAGTTTGATACTCAAATAATCTTTTTAGACATTTTTTTAAGCAAAAATGCATTTTCTGGTTACAGCTACTCAAATGTGAAGATTTGAAGCTTTTCTGTGTTGTAGGTCATTTGAGATGTCACCACGATCTATATTTTCTGACATTTTATAGACAAAACGATTTAATGGAGAAAATAATGGGCAGATTGATTGATAAAGAAAATAATTGTGAATTGCAGCCTTGAAATACAACAAACCCTTTATATTATTAGTTATATTAATATATGAAAGTAGAGCTAACACTAACATGACACCCCAGTGCTGTACTCTCGATGCACCCTAAAATATTTCAACAAAATCAGCCTAGAGAACGGAGCATGTGACACACAGGTTGACAACTTGTAGCACCCTGTTGAGTCAGAAAAATGGAGCACATGATGTTCTCTGCAGTAGACACCACAAAACACAGTCTGATGAGCTTATTCCCATACATACTGAATGAACATCCAGTCCCATACACTGAATTCACTGGGCCCATGTTTATCTGTGAAGAGTCACATGATAAACCAATGAGTTTTCAACTGTGTTCAAATCTGTAGTCAGACGATTTCAATTCCACTGCGAAAATCAGTGAAATAAATGTAAAAGCAGGAGCTCATCAGGCGTGATTAAAGGTCTAAATCATACGTCCCAGAAAAGTTAAGACAGTATTAAATGTCAGAATATCAAAATAGTAAAATAATCTCATTAAACAGCTCCAGTGTTTGTCATAATCATCATCACCACAATTATTATCATGCAACTGGACATTTTATTGTTTGTCATCTCATTATCTTTATCACCATTAGCATGTTCAATATCATCAGTCATTATCATCGTTATTATTAGCAATATAACAACCCCCACTGGGCATTGTGTTATTTGCATTAGTTCCTGTATTTGTTCTCTGTCACATCAGTCCTGTGTCAGGCACTTGTTTGGTAGACTGGAGCTTTGGCCGCCCTGTTCTCCACCAAAGACTGATTTGCATTAGCAAAGTCAAACAGGCTTAATAGACTTTTATTGGCATGAGGCGGCCGGGCGCTGAGGGGGACTTTTAAACAATGCAATATGCTAATAAACAGAACGCTGTGTACCAGGACAACAACTAGCACAAAAACAAGAAAACAGTCCCATACACACGCAGGCACCCAATCCATAAGCCTGCATCAATAAATCAATTTGCTTTTTCAAAAAAAATTTTTTTTACGTATTGAACATATTTTAATGGTGTTTTCACAACCAGTAACAGGAGAGATGGGAGAAGCAACTCAGGTCATTAAGCATACATAAGATTAATGACATTGTAACATTTGTTTTGTGCATCTTAGCTTAGTTTCAACTTTGTCACATAGACACCGTTGATACTGTTGCAGCACACTCTTTGCATAGTTCCCCTAAGTTATGCCAAGGTCATTCTGTTAGATAAGAATGTGGGAATAATAGCATCAGACCTGTGCTGTATTCTCACTTTGTTCTGGACCTGTTGATAGTTGCACCTACCTACAGCGTACTGAGCCTCAAATCTTATCTTTTATCTTTTTATCTTTTATCTAAGGAAGTGATGCTGACAACAAGTGTCCAAAAACAGAGAACCAACTATGTCTCCGCCTGCATGATTAGATCAACGGTCAGCAACCTTTTGGATAGCCTGGGCCACTTTACAATGTTTCAAAGAAAAACACAGACTTAAGTGCCAGTTCATGTTCATAATGAGCATTTATCTATTTATTTATTTACTGCTGCTGCTTATCTCCCTGTCTAGATTCTGCATGCCAAAAGATCTGCGCTCTACACACACACACACACTCATTATTTGCAAAATGTATGAAAGTTACTACGGCACAAAAGAAAATTAATTCAATCTTACTGATTTAGTGCAATCCTTGTCCCTGCTTTTTTTTTGCTGAGCTGTGTGATCTCTGGTCCATATTTGGAGACTTTTGGAAAGCCTCCTTTATATACTCTCCATCAGAGAACAGCTTCCTGTGTGTAGCGATGAATGGTGCAACTTTATAGCCGCCCTCTGTAGCTTGGTTTTTGGCAGCACATAAGGTTGTAAACACGCCGCTTTGCTTCCCGTACTGGGCCACTACCCTCTTGATTGATTCAGCTTTATTAGCTTTACGTTTGTTTTTCTTGTGCCTTGTTTCAAAATGACATTTTACACTTAAAGTTTGAAACATGACATTTTCGCCGCTGAGATTGCACACAACTCAGTCCTTTTGTGAAATAAATCCAAAGTCGTTTGTCCGAGATTGCTGAAAGAGGCGAATATTAGATTTTTTTTGCTTCTGCCATTGTCAGTTGTTCTTGAAATAAAGCAAAAAAGAACGCTAGCTAGCTATCCTACATTGTCACTACCACTGTAATGCTACACTTGTCAGCAGATCAGAGGGAGGGGGGAGGAAGGGTATAATAGACCCCTTCAGTTGTGTGTGATTGTGTGCTCTCTTGCTGTCAAAAACAATGGTGTATTTTATTATTTGTTTGTTTAGTTCATCATCAGGCTATATATAATATTAATTGTTTTATTGTAATAAATTGTTTTGTTTTGTTTTTTTAAATGTATATATTAAAAAAAAGGCCTCCCATGGGCATGTGTGCCATAGGTTGCCAACTCCTGGATTGGATCTTGCACTTTGTACAGCAGGATGTATGTGACCACACAAAGCAAAATATGAATATATACTGAGTCACGTGAAACAAATAAAAGAAACATCTAGCAAGATTAGCAAGATATGGAGAAAGTGAAAGAAAAGAAGGGTCACATGTTGCCCTCAGAATAGTCTATTTTGTCCTTGGATCGCTGCTGCAGTCCAACTACTGAATAGTGTGCTGTGGATGTTTAAGAAGAAAAGCTCTTTGAGGGATGAAATGTAAGTCTGCTTTTCTCTCCGTTTCAATGTGTATAGTAGAGATCATGGAAAGGCTTCATCCTCTGTTCATGAAACCACTCTCCTGTTATCTTCTTGAAATATGGCAACATCATGAAACAATCATGTTTTCACACCATGCAGAGCAAACATTGGAGCAGATAGAGAGAATACTTTATTAATCCCAAAGGGAAATTAAAGTGTTACAGCTGCCCCTTGACATAATTCAAAATACAAAAACAATGAGCTAGATAAAAATACAAATACAATTTAAGGCTAAATTATATACAATAACTTAATAGACTAACTCAAATATAAAAAATAAATAGAATAAATAAAAATAGAATGGAGCCTAGAGATATAACCATTACTATAATGATAATATAACTAATTATACACTTTTCACTGTTCATGGCAGCAAACCCTGATTTTAACCAAATTGTTTCCTCATTATGGCTCCCTGTACATTACAGACCCACCGCAAAGTTCCACAAATGGCAGCAAACCCTGAGCTTTGTTTTCAGGGATGTACAGATGCAGAGCCCAGTATTCTTAACATATTGGACAATTTCGCACCTCAAGATCTACATGCAGTTCATTGCCAATGACAGAAGTAGTGTGCATTTTTATCAGCAAGGCAGAAAGTAAGGGTGTGGAAGTTGGAGTGGTGGATGGGAATGTCGTGTATCTGACTTTTATGCAGGAGACCACAGTTCACAGTGTCTGCAATGCATATAATCTGCAGTTTTGCAGAATCTTCAAATATTTATATGGTTGAAATGCAGATCTTTACTCCAGCTTGTATAGAGGGCTGTGCACTCTGGGGTGCTGTTGCAACTCTTTGCATAAATCATACAGTCATTGATGCGACAACTTCCTCTGCTGTTAATGTTGTATAGCCATCAGTGTAACCCCCATCCCCAATACAACAAGCTTTGGGGGCGACAACAATCAAAAACATAAATCTAATTCACCAACACCACCAGCATCATTTAGTAACTTTTTAAATGTGAAAAAAACTTAAGGTCTAAATAAAGTGAGATGTCTGCTAGATGACAAGGTGTTATCATCCTCTTACCCTCCAGCTAACCATCTATTCTTAATGCTACATTTTGGAAAACATGTCTGCCCACTGTTGACCAGCGGCGCAAACGGCCACAGGCGGACGGTGTTCTGTTACCGTCCATCAATAAACCTCCATTTCAGTCAAACTTCACATCAAGTCATGAAGCTGTAACCTTGAAACATTGTTTGTTGAGTCAAGTTACCTTGAAACTTATATATTAAGATGTTGACCTGCAGATGTTTTTGTAATTTACTTTAAATACTAACAAGCACTGCTAGCTTGAACATTTAAAAATCCCAATCATTATATGGGCATCTACTTAACTGTGGTAGATTATTCAGAGAGTTATAACACAGAGGAGAAAGTTCTGGCAGCATTTGATCCAAGGTCAGAAGGGGGACACACAAGGCTTTAGGGGGGGGGCTGATTTAACCACTCAGCTATCTCTGGACACAAGCATCACTTTTCACTGTTTTACACCCTGCAGGAGTTTGTGTTATCAACCAGACTATTCACCCGTATCTGTTTTAGCACTGTGCTATTTTCAAAATAATTCTTCCCGCACGTCCTCTCGCTGACTTATGTGGCAGTATCAACCGCCTCAACAGAAAGTGTTTGTGCCAATGATGGATGGAGTCATGAAACATGCAGTTCACACAGAAACATACCTTAAACCCCCACGTCACCCCTACACACACACACACACACACACACACACCCTGCTCCTACTCACACAAGTGCATACTACTCCAGTAGTCCATGTACATGGGGTTGCACCTGACCCATATGGCTGTAAACAGCTTTGCAGCTCTTTATGGGAGTAACAGTCTGTCCCTGCATGGAGAGAAACAACATCTCCCGTGCCCCAGAGCAGCACCGAGGGTCGGGAATGCGCTGCTTCCTATACTGGTATCAACATCATAACTCTCCGTATCAGACGCCTTATAACATTAAACCCTCTGCAGATGACTTTATAGCGTGAGCCCGCAAGTGAGTCACTGTGTGCTCCGGCCATAGAGTTGAAGATCACTCTCACAAGTAATTCAGTTCTGTACCGGGTGTAACTTCCACCAATTTTCCATCACAAGGTTGGAGGGCACATGATTAAATGTAAATGTGATAGCATAGCAAAGATTTACTGTGCAGGGATTTCATTTCAGAATGCTCTAGTAACCCTTAATATGTTTTATTTTCATACCATTACTTTAAAAGCACTTTCCATTTTTGGAATTAAACCTTTTTAAACATTAGTATGTTTGATCTCTTTTGGCAATAAGGAACAAAACAAATCACATTTTATTTTGAGATGAAATCCACTGACATGCAGGAGGTTATGAACAAGCTCTGTTTGGCTATTCGGCCCTGCAGTGGAAACTAGGTTATTGTCTCTGATGCCCCGGAGCAAAGCAGAGAGCGAGCAACATGCCTGCTGCCTACAGTAATATCAACATGCTGTCTAGTAGCAGGGCTTAGAGAGTGTAATTGTGCACATTGCACACTTTTGCAGCTCATATTACAGCATTACACAACGTACGTAACTTCCTCAAGCTTGACTTTTCAGAGCCAAATACAGAGTGTTCACGGTTATCTACAACACTATTTAGATGAGGTACTGGTGTAGTTCACCTCAGTTTAAGCAGTATCACTTCCTGTCTCGCAGTTCTTATAATATAAACTACAATTTTTGCAAACACAACTATTTCATTGTATCCTTTTCTCTGCTCCTTTTGTGCTGCCAGACCCATCGAGATGCTGATCACTGGGTGGTGATGTCAGCAGGATGCCGTCTGTATAACAAACTATTGACACGTCTACTGAATACTAAAGACAAATATTTTCTGCTCAACTCTTTTTTTTTTTTTTTTAATCGACTCTGAATTTCTCTCTTAAACATGAATATTGTAAGAAAGTATAGGTTACTCCTGCAAGTCTTTGACCTTCACCCTCCTTTCTGTTGATGGCTCGGTATGGTGGCGATTTACAAATGTAATCTTTTCCTCTGGTGGCTGTTTTTGTGTGTTCATTTTGATAAGAGAGGATCAAAATCGCATTCTTTGTCGGAGAGCTTTCAAAGTCCTCGTCTGGTGCACGAGGGTATCACAGCAGAATATGGGGGATGCTCCTCCGAAGCCTCTGTTCCACCGCGGCATGATGGGACCTCGCCGCTCAGCTCAAACGCTACAATACTCATGTTATATAGGAGCCCCAGCAGGATGGCTCGCAGGTGTGAGACAGATTAGTATATGTCTGTATTAGCTTGAGTTCCTGTGTGGGCAGTAGTGGGGAAGTGGCAGCAGAATGTGTGTTGAGTTGTGAGTTGAATGGGGGGGAATAGAGCACTGTGTGGGTGGGTGCGTATATGTGTGTGTGTGTGTGTGTGTGTGTGTGTGTGTGTATATGTGTGTGCTAGCTCATCTTGAGTGCTTGTGTGTGTTTTAGTGTAGTCGGATGTATAAATGCATGCACAGTAGGTGACTGTTGTGTTTCTGTGTGTATCAGTGTTCCATCTGTGTGTGTGTTTGTGTGTGTTTGTGTGTGTGTGTGTGTGTGTGTGTGTGTGTGCGCGCCATGCAAGCAGTGAGTGGCATTCTCTTTTTGTTCCCCACTAATGGCATCCTTAGCAGGGCTGTTACGATGGAAACCACGTTGCCACGGAAACGCAGCCTGTCTCTGTGAATTAGAAGTATTTCACTCCCTCTCTTAGCCTCTCTCAACCTCTCTCTCACTTTCTGTCACTCTCTCTCTCTCTCTCTCTGAGCCTCCCTCACCTTCTCTGTCCTCTCTCCCCGTTCCCGTCTCTTTCTGTCTTTCTGTCTCTTCATCTCTGTTTCTCCTCTCCACCTGTCTCATCCCTAAACCTGACAGGGCAGCAGCTGACGCCTGAAGAGAGGTGTGCACGTACATGAAAGAGAGAGGGGACAGACTGACAAGGGAAAAAGAGGGAGGAGATAGAGAGAGAGAGTGAAAAGAGGAGTGGGAGTGGAATTTTTTTTTTTTTTGTGAGGTAAAAACTATCTCTGAGCGTGAAGGAAAGGTGGGTGGAGGGACATGCAGAGGTTTGTGACGGAAGGGTTTGGGGACGGGAAAGAAGAGAACTTAAGTGGGGCAAATGTTCATGTGAAAGAGCACGCAGCAGTGAGGCAAATAGATGCGGCCAAAAGTATGTGGACAAAACAAATATGACTCCAATCTTCTGGGAAGGATTTCAACAAGATTTTGGATATTAGTTTCAAGGATTTGCTCCCATTCAGCTACAAGAGCATTAGCGAGGTATCGGGAGATAAGGCCTGGTTCACAGTCGGCCCTCCAGTTCATCCCAAAGGTGTTAGATGGGGTTGAGGTCAGGGCTCCACACCAAAGTAGGAAAACCATTTCTTTATGCACCTGGCTTTGTGCACATAAGTCTTCCCCAAAGCTCTTCCCACAAAGTTGGAGGAACACTATTGTCTAAAATATCACTGTATGCTGTAGCATTAAGATTTCACTTAATTGGAACAAAGGGACCATGCCTGAACCATGAAAAACAGCCTCGGACCATATATAAGCCATACAGTGTATAATGTTATGCTCACATTAACAGAAGAGAGACATTTACAGAGCAGGGATAAAATATTAAAACGAAAAAAAAAGGGTTGATTAGAAAAGAATGACGAGATAGAGAGAATTAAAGGAGGCAAAGAGAGTTCGAGTCCTGTTCCACATATGGAGGGAATATAAAATAGGGTGAGAAAACAGAGACAAAGAGCAGGAGGGGAGGAACTGAGAGCAAGAGAGAGAGAGAGAGACTGATTATGTTTTCCTAAGTGCTTTCGGCATTATTGGAACTGTACTGTCTTCCCAAACTAGGCAATTTGAATTAACATTGCAGGGAGAGTGATTGAGAAGGGAGGGATGGGGGTGGATGGGAGGGGGGGTGGAGAAGCAGGACGAGGGAAAGATAGCGGGAAAGAGTGAGAAGAGGAGAAGGAAGGAGGGCGGGAGGGTGAGGGGGACAAAAGGGCGGGTTGGCAGGGAGACAGAGAGGAAGAGAGTGAGGGTCTGGAGGGAGGACAGAGAGATAGATAGAATAACTGGGTTCAGAAGTAGGACACAGAGAGAGATGGCAAGAGACAAAGGGGAAAAGCGTGAGAGAGAGAGAGAGAGAGAGAGAGAAAAAGAGCATTCAGGGTTGAGAAGACTCGCAAGACGAGCCAAATTGAAAAAATCAACACGCTAAACTCTACTTTATAAATTCCAGCTGGGTGCTGTGCATAATAATCCATTTGAAGGATAATAACTTTAGAAATTCTACTTTAAATATTCATTCTAAATGCTGAATCGTCAGACCAGAAATCCATTTGGGGAATACTAATAATCCAATCAAGAACAGGAGGAAAAGATAAAACAGGGGAATGAGAGACAGAGGAGTAACTTGAAAGAGAACGGACAGATGGGTTTGGATAAAGTGCACATTATCACCAGCAGAGACGGATGGAAGGGACAGTTAAGGACACAAGTGAAGAAGGTTGAGCGTGGGAAAAGAGGGTGCGTGTGTGTATGTGTGTGTGTGTGTGTGCTGGCAAAAACAACGTACAAAGTAGATAGAGACTGATAGAGACAGAGGGTCGGGAGTGACGCATGTGCAGGACAAGTGCAGATGGGACGAAGGGAGACGGATGTGAAGCGACAAAGCTGAAAGAACAAAATGTGTAACGAGAGAGGAAGAGGAAAAAAAAAAAAAAGTCATGCAAACTTAAACAAGCTTTGAAGCATTTGTCTGTCGTCTCTCTCGCCTTCACTCCCCGGTCCCTCCGGTGTCAGAGTTTATCCTCTCCTCTCTACCAGGTACTCTCCTCCTTCATCCCTCTCTCTCTCTCTTTCCATTTCTGCTTCCCTTCTACAGCACACGCCCCTTCTTCCCTCCTTTTATACCTGCTTCCTGATTGAAGAGGAGTGACCCCTGCCCTATTGACTGCACAGGCCAGACAAATAAAGCAAACATTAAGTCACGCTTTATGCTGCATGTGGAGCGCATTACTCTGAGGAGGACAGGGCGGCGGCCTGATAGAAATGAAATGCCAGTGATGGAGCACCTGCCTCTTTAGTCTAATGAGAATCCCGGTCAGGTGATAATTCAATATCGTTGAGAAGAAAAAGGCAGAGGTGGATCCATGATGCTTTGCATCAGGACAGGGATTTTTCAGGTTATTTGGGATTATACTTTTCTCTGCAGGGATGAGAATTCCATAGATTTCTAGATAATCCCTGTTTTTGTTATTCCACACATAAAATAAAATATGTCTCTCAGTCATGGGCTTCTACTTAATTTCCATTCACCATCTACTGTTTGTGGAAGAAATAACATAAAGACTTCATAAAACAAAAATATTTGACTAGTTTGTGTGCTGTGTGTGTGTGTGTGTGTGTGTCATTGAGCATTTACTGTGTATGTCCATCATGTCCCAGCTGGTTAGTTTCAGTTGCGTAGAAGCTGTAAATAGATTTTCAGTTTTTTTGGCCAGTGCACCTGCATTTTGGACACAGATGTTTTGGCCTCTTTGAAGCTCTGTGAGTTTCCTCATGTTGCTTTGAAAACTCACATATCAAAGTGCACATTGCCAGACCTCTTTCATAACCAACAAATGCTGCTAATTGGCATTCAATGTAATATGACCTAACTTTGTACCAGGGTTTCTACCTGTTGTGATATTAGTCTTTTTTTTTTTGTACACCAGATTTTAGAAAACGGCGTCTGCATACTTAAAATAGCTTTTACCACTCTGTCAGTGCACAATTTTAGGCTGCTTACACTATGTTGCATTTTTGTTTTTATAGACACATTTTTGTGAAATCCACAATTCAAGAAAAATCTGACAAAGTAGATTTTGCATTACTTTGCAATATTAATAGAATGCATCTGTTATGTGAGGACCAGTGTATGACAAAGAATAATTTGCTAATTAATGCATTAATTAACTTATTTAATGAGCCTATTAGCATATTGTAACTGGTTATGTTTAATAAAACTGTGAATATGACGGGATGATGGGCAGTTGTAATAAAGTAATTATAACAGTACGTGTGTATGTGCATGTACATCACTATTATGTCACCTTGTTTACTGCACTGAAGCCCGGCTTACCTGCTCAGTAAATACTGTTACTCCACTAGCCCTCAGCTAGTGATTGTGCAATACATTATGGCTCCTTCCTGAGTTCATACCCTGAAAGTACTCTCAGAGGCGAGGTAACTCATCACGCACACGCCTTACAGCGCAGCTCTGAACCTCCATTACCTGCTGTGGGATTTGTCTGGTGAACGTAGCCCGCCCGCCTCGCTAACTAATTCACGTCGTTGTAGGTGCTGCTCGGGTTTACAGTTCACATGTATCTTACCTGCATTTTTATAATACAGCGTGTGTTATCTCGGTAGTTTCACGCTTAAGGTGAGAAACAAGGTGCGACCTCATGTCTTTAATCTCAGTGTTCAGCATTTGTTTTACTGTAAGTAATGTGCTTTGTACAGTATGTTTGATTTATTTTTTGTAAGGTTATGAAGCCAACCCATTGGCTGAGCTGCTAATGTGTGTGTGTGCGCACGTGTGCTCATGCACCACAGTGATACCGTGTTCTGGCAGTTATTTTTAGCATCTTTTTAAAATTAATACATTTTAATTAAGAATTCAGACTCTTTGGATGGAGAAAGAGACAGACGAGAGATGTGATGAAGCAAACAGATGTATGAGAACAGTAGGAAGGTACTAATAAAACAAGGTGACAGTATAGTATAGAGGTAAATGCAAAACAAACATTTGAAATGACCCTCAACAAATAAAATAACATCTATTTTTGGTGTTTTTCTCTCTTCTCACTCTTTGACATGAAGGCTGGGTGGTACTGCAACGTCAAGTGTGTCCGTTAAATACCTGTCATTACAGAAATACACATCATATGTAAATGTGCGTCTGTGTGTGAGTCACCAGCACATTCTCCAGATGCAGGATTCAACTTCTGTTCAGTGACACAGCGTGCAGGGAGGCGAGGAGAGAGCGGATGTGACTGCCAAAAGCTGGCTTTAGTGCCACAGCTGGTATGTGTGTGTGTGTGTGTGTGTGTGTGTGTGTGTGTGTGTGTGTGTGTGTGTGTGTGTGTGTGTGTGTGTGTCTGAATGTACACAGGTGCACCTATGTGTATGTTTTTACTAGACTCGCTCGCAAATGCGCATGTTTGTGCGTGTTTCAGCACAGAAGCCGTACATGTGCGCTCATCCATGTGTGCGTGCTCATGCGCACAGTCACAGCGAGGGAGAGGAAGAATAGCTCGCACCTCCACAGTGTGTATTCTGTGGCTGCTGTTGCAACCAACTGTCAGGCAGACAGGAGAGAGGGAGGAGAGGAGAGAGAAGGGGGATGGGAGCAGGCTGACTAGGTGTGAAATCATAACCAGTGCTTATGGATGTAGAAAAGCATACATCAGAGGTGTTTATACGTATGAAATGACAGCCGAGGGGTTAATTGGCCAGTAAAGGGTTCATATGCAGCTTCCATTTATTATAAACCCAGCTGTGAATCAGAAACTGGAAAAAGGTGCTTGGATTGATTATTTTTAACCCACATCATTCAGGATGATCAAACCCTGCTCATCAAAAGGTTTGATGCAATGCCCAGAACCTTTGGTTAATATTCTCATCCCTGGTGCTTTATGTGCCACTGCAGGCCAGGGATCAAATGCCATCAGATGATATTTCCAGTTCATCTTTAGTTCATTCTGCTTTGGTTGCAGATTTCCTACTGTTTTAATAAAGAACATCAAAATATTTCTTGGCAGTGAACTCTGTGTAGTTTGATATTTACACCAAACTGGACCAGAAAGGCTCGAGTCAGGTCAGGCTGAGTAATATTTCTTACTTATTTTATGAGATTGAGTTGGACCAAGGCTGAAAAACACAGACAAGGTGCCATTTTTTAAAATCATTTGGTTTACAGTTTGAGACTTGAGCTGTGTTTAGGTTTAGGTGCTCTGGCCAGCAGTCAGACCAGAATCAAATTTTCAGCAAAACTCCATGTTTACATACTGCAGACAGTGGTGGAAGAAGTATTTGATAAGTAAAAGAAGCAATACCAAAATGTAAAAATACTTATATTAAAGGTAGAAGTCTTTCTGGCTTAAGAACAGATGTATCAGCACAGTTGGTCTAATATACTGTTGTGCAGTTTAGTCATTTTGAATAAAAACAACAACTGAAAAATAACTTTTTCAAATAAATGTAGTGTAAAAATAACAATATATCCCTCTGATATGTAGTGGAATAAAGTTCACTAAAGTTCAGGTACCTCATCATTCTTCTTAAAAACTGTACTTAGTACTTAAAATGTACTTCAGTCAGTATTTTCTACCACTGTACAAATAGTCTGAGTTGGGAGGAAACCATTATTCACAAAATGCTCCTCTCTCCTTTTGCTTGGCTTTTAGAATTCAAACTGTACAGATTATACATGAAAAAAGCTTTATTGAAACACGAATGTCAGCTGAGCAGTGTTGTCAGCCAGTTTTCCTGTCTCTCCTCTGTCCCGCTCTCCCCTTTCTTTTCACCCCCAGTTCAGAATTCAAAGGTGAGCTTTAGCCAAAGCCAGTGTTGGATCAGCAGTGCACCACAGCAGAGCAAGCTCTCTTTTATTATCAAACCTGTTTTTCAGTCCCTCACATTCTTGTTCTGCAGTACAACCACAGATATGATGTGCTTATGTGGCTACTGTATCCACTTACTATTGACACAGCACACGGCAGCAGCGCGCTGAACCTTTTCTCTTGGTTCTCCTTATTATCTCGGCCTGCTCCTTCTTTTCATTTCATCTGGTTCTTTGTAAATGCCGTATCCAGTGGTGTGAAATCTGTTAATCGATTGTGACACTGATTGTGGGCCGTTGTTGTAGGGCGACTGTGGCGACGGAGAAAGAAAGAGAGAGAGACAGAAGAGCCAGGGGGATAGAGAAAGAGAGTGGATTGGTGTGAGGTAGTGCACGTGAGTGAAGAGTGTGCACGTGTAAAAGAGAGGGTGTGAGAGGACGGGTAAAACAGAAGGAGAGGAAGAGATGAAAGAGAGAGGGAGCACGTGCATGAGAGACAGGAAGAGAATAATGGATGGGCAGAGTGTGCGTGCACGCGTGTGTGTTTGTGTGTGTTTGCGTGTGTTTGCAGGGGTGGGATTGTGAATGAAATATTCCTAATTGCCAGGCTGAAGGTTGCAGGTTGCTGGTTTAACGGCTTGATGACTCTAATGGGCCTTTGTGTGCCATTTAGATATTGTTGTGGTTAAAAAGCTTTGGCAGCCACAGAGGACGCCTGTCACGGCAGCACACAGAGGGAGAGGGAAGACGGGCCACGCTTGTGTGTGTGTGGGGAGGAGAGAGAGACAGGGAGAGAGAGCTAAGAGACCAGAGTGGTAAGTGTGACAAGAAGGAAATACAGTTTTTTCATCTGTTTTTAAGAGAGGACGCAGCGGCAGGAAAAGAGGTAAAAAGAGAAGAGCAGAAAGAAAGAAAGAAAGAATATTAATGATGAAATGATTAAATACTAGATGCTTCCTTGATATGTGGAGCAATGTGTTTATGACACCATTCTATAAATCTAAAAATCTAAATTTAACCCAAACAACTATTCTGCAAACTGTTTCCATTCAACATGGCATCCCAAGCTCTTGACTTTACACCAAAGTAGTGAACAACAGACCATATCTTCACCTTTCACACCCCGACTAACACACATGTTCACCAAAATAAAAAAAAGCTTTTGCTGCTTTGTAGATGGAAAAAACTATTTTGACTCAATCTGGTATAACAACATGTTCCTAATGTGGTACACAGGTGAAATCATATTACATAACTGCTAACAAAAGAGAATGAAGAGAGGTTGTCTTAGTCAGCACACACCCTCTGACCACGATCTGGACCAACCAAATTATGGCCAAAGAAAAAAACAGACTGAGAGACTGATGGACTACTGTGATTGGTGGACACAGACAAACCTGGCAACCCAGATAAAACTGACTGTGCCAGTTCTGCCAGCAGCAAGAGGTAGAGACAGAGCAACAGTTAAAAAAAAATGAAGTCAAACTCAAATAGCAAGAATTCTGCACTCTTTCAGACCAAAACAAAATTCAATATTTTCTTGAGGAAAAAAAACTGGTGTTGCTGTAGAAGCAGCCAAATAATGTCAGAGCATGTCATAGCCTGAGGGAAAACCAGCAGAACAAAAAACATGAGCTCCTTTTTAAAATCTGAATCCTCTTTTGATTTTTATTTTATGCTTTTTATTCCGTGGCTCTCACCAGTAGCAATTACATCCAGTCATTAAACTATATCTCATCATATAGTGTTTATTCTTTTCCTAAATGAATCTGCAACCATTTGTTTTTCTTTCATACTAGCAAGTAACGTAGTTGTATGTAAAGCTTTTGCAGCATTGTAATTATGCTCATGCTATTAAAAACTTATTTTAAACTGAAAGAAAATAGAGAAAAAGAGACTGCGGGATGCAGAGGAAGATATAGAGGAAGAGGAAGATGATGCAGTCTGAAGTATTCAGGTTTTGACTCCGTCTGTCCTAAAGCTAAACAACCTCTCAAATCTCTCCCACAAGCAACTCTGTCTCTCTGCTTCCTTGTCTTTTTTAAAGCTTCACTGCCTCCACTTTCTTTTAATGAGGACACACACACACACACAGGTGCACACACACACACACACACACACACACACGGACACAGGTAACCACAAGGGCACACCAAAAAGGGATGTGATGGTGACATAACAAGGGAGTGTCTCTACACGTTAGCATCTTAAGAGACTGTGAAAAGGGAGGGAGGGCAGTGTGCAGAGGAGAGGAGGGCTTTAAGTGCTTGTGCACGGCTTTACGAAGCAAAAAGAGGGTTAGTTAGTCAGGGAGGGAAGACTGGAGCGAGTGAGGTAGGAGAAGAGGAGCATACAGATTGGCTTATTGTCTTAGCACGTCTTCTAACATGTTCTGTTGTGGAGACAACCCCCCGCCACTGTCACGCCAATAAAGCAGATTTGAATTTTAATTTTCATCACAGAGAATGAAAGGAGTCCTCGGTGGGGGAGCCTTACTAGTGAGGGATGGGGTAGTAGAGACAGAGACCGGGTGGTCTCTGTGAATCAGAGATGAGAGAAGACTGTAGAGATTGTGAGAGAGGGGAACACATCGTATTTTCTCTTTAGCACGTGCTTCCCAGTAATTTCTCTCTCGCATCATTCCAGCGATACAGAACATTCGTTACATCCGTCACCGAGCCGCCGCAGCGCCAAAACCTCTTGCACCCCTGTTTCCGGAGGTGTCGGAGAACGAGGACTTGAGGCTTATTCTGCAGTTGCACTCGTTAAGTCACTGTGGATGAGGGCGCCAGCTAAATGCCTGAAATGTAAATGTAAAAAATGCAGCGGATGGGAAGAGCAGAGGAGATAAAAGAGGAGGGAGATAGAGAGGGTAGTCTTTGCTTTGGGAGGGATGGGATTGAAGAGGCGAAGAGGAGGAGGAGGAGGAGGAGGAGGAGGAGGAGGGGGAACGGAGATAGAGAGGGTGGTCTCGCCACTGACAGTGACTGAGAGCGAGCCTTTATCGTGTTGCCAGGAAAAGAACACAGAAGCACATATCAACCGTACTCTCACTCTATTTCCCTTTGCTCTCCGTTCACCTCCTCCTCCGCCTCACCCCTCGCTATTCCTCTTCCCTCAGAAGATCGCTCAGTTGCATGTTCCAGTCATCTCTATAGGCTGAAGACAGTTTTAAGTACAAACGGTGACCTCACATACCGATGTTTTGTAGATAAACTGTAAAACTGGGGGTGAGGTGAGGAAACCCTGATAGTGGATTAATCTGAGAT
The DNA here is from genome assembly GCF_963924715.1 of Thunnus thynnus. NCBI lineage: Eukaryota > Metazoa > Chordata > Actinopteri > Scombriformes > Scombridae > Thunnus > Thunnus thynnus. The sequence continues at coordinate 22,539,089 of NC_089533.1, forward strand.
GAGAATGCTTGTGTGTGTGAGTGAGAGAGAGAGAAAAGTCAGTTTTCATAGTGTGAAGTTGCAAGAAACAGCCTCAGCGTGATGATGGCTCTGGGCCTACAACTGACAGCACAGCCCAGGTGCACTCTGGGATGTATGATAGATGAAGAGAGGGAGGAAGGAAGGGACTTACGGAGGAAAAGAACAACAGAAGGAGAGAGCAGAGGGACTTAGGCTAAGGCTAAGACAAGATGGAGGGAAAAAGTTATAGAAGTCCTGAAAGAGAGGGTGAAGACAGAGGGGAAAAAAGGCGAAGGAAAGGGACAAAAGAAGGGAGCGAAGGAGGGAGAAAGGGTGATAATTGGCGGAGAGATGGAGAGCTGAGAGTTGAGGGCAAGCCGGAGCAGGAGATTGAAATCAGTAGATATGACAGGAGTGGAAGAGATAGCAGAGGACAGACTGAGAGAGCGGTGGGGGAATAAATGGATTAATAACATCCCTCATCTGCACCTTACTGCTTCCTTCCCGCTCAACCCCAGCATCACCTTTCCCCATCTCCCCTCTGCCTGGAGCAAGGGACAGGAAGAAAGATGTCTGACTACAGAAGCGTGCTCACCTCCCTGACTCCCTAAACCACTTTACAGCCGCCTTGGGACATTTTGTGGTCCTCCTGAACCTCAGCGTCTTCACCGTCCCCACTTCCGCTCCCAGCCCTTTGACTTCTCCTCGCTCTTTACTGAGGAAAAATGTCATGTGAGAGTTGTTTAAAGAGTATGCACAAAAGACTGTGGAAGAAAGAGAAGGGTTGTGGCCAGTGGCAAAGGTCATGAGTCAGATACAAACTCATAAATCTAAGCAAAGCTAAAATACCTGGAAGTTGTGTTAGATAAGTTGTGGGAAATGTAAAACTACTAACTGAAGTACAGGTAGATGAGGTTGGTCAAATGAAATTGTATAAATATCTAAGGATGGAGTTTTCTCTCCATTTTCTCTTCATCTGGGGATGATGAGGAGACTCCTCAGCCAGTCTATGTCTCTGTTTATCTACACTATCCTCCAAAGTTCAGTCGTGTATAGGTTGTACATATGTACATTTCCTTAGGCAAATAAAAGCCAGACTATGTCGATATATTTTGTAGACTCACCTTTCCCTGCCGCCACCCTGTTTAGCCTCCTTAGCCTAACTCCGCCAGACACACACACACACACACAGAAAGAACTATTACTATTCCACAAGGACCAGGGGACAAACAAGAGCAGCAGCAGGAAAAGCATCAGACTGCAGAGGCCCCTCAGTGGGTCGTCTGCTAAACTTAGAGCAGAAATGGGCCAGAGAGAAACAATCTGTGCGTTTGTGTGTCGGTGCCTGCGTGTGTGTGCGTGTCTGAGTGTTAAGTGGCATTAACTTGCATTCAGACACCGTCTGATTGTGTCAAGATGTGTAACAAAACAGCCTGTGTTTCTTGCCCAGTTTAATTTGTTCTTTCTTTCTTTCTTTCTTTCTTTCTTTCTTTCTTTCTTTCTTTCTTTCTTTCTTTCTTTCTTATCCGTTTAATCCTTGGAGAGGTGCAGGCTGTGACATTGTAGTCACATTGCAATCAAAATCCTGTTGAAGCAAAAATTAGTCAAATATTTTAATGAAGACCTGCAGTTTTTTTTCTTCTTAAATTAAGGTTCAGAAAGTACTTAAAATAAGGTCACTGTTAATTAGATGATGGTCTGACAAATGTGCAAGCTAATTAAGCGTGTATGTGTTTGATTAAAGATAAGTCAGCTTCCATGATAAGAAATGGGATGATAAGGCATGAAAAGAGAGAAGTAGAGGGAGAAAGAGAGACGGGGGTGAGGGGAGGTTTAATTGAGGTAGAGATAATAAGTGTGTGTGTGTGAAGCGAGAGAGTGAACGGGGGACAGAGAGAAATGAAGGGGGAACAGAGGGGAGGGCTCGTCATCAATACGTAATTTCAGTACACGTGGTGATGGCAGCTTGTGCTCCCAGGCTTTATCAGAAATGAAAGCGCTCGAGCACTTTGTGTGTGTGTGTGTGTGTGTGTGTGTGTGTGTGTGTGTGTGTGTGAAGTGCCTGTGGCTGTGGTGAGTTTATATCTCCTGCCCACTGTCTTTTAAATTCTCTATATTCCAGCGAGGGCCAGCTGTTCCCCCTTCCTCCCGCCTCACCTCCTACTCCAGCTCTCTTTTTTTTTCATCCCTCCATCCTCTTTCCCTCTGTCTCACTCTCCCACACTCTCTCTCTGGCTGGCTTCTCTTTCCATCAGGCAGTGCAGCAGCAGTCAATAGCAACCCCCCCCTCCCCTCCCCTCCTCACCCCACCCCTCTCGCTCAAGTTCAAAGGAGCCTTTATAGGCAGGATAGAAATATGCATCGCCAAAAAACCTCCCAGCAACAGACACCATCACCTCTCTCTGGCTTGTTCTACCTTTCTATCTCTGTCTTTGTCTCTCTTCCACTCACACTCTTTCTCTCTGCCTTCGCCTCGTCGCTACTTCCTCACAAAGGGAAAAAATACCTGTATGGTATATAGTACACTTCAGGTTTATTAATCAATATTGTTGCTAAGGGAATCACAAATTGGTATTTTTATGGGCTAATGATGATGTACACCCACAATTCCATCCAATGTCACACATTTCTTATAGTAGTTTATGTATAAGTATTTTATACAGTATTTGTATTTCAGGATAGGTAATTATTCTGTATGTAAGGTGTAATTATCTCCTTTTTTTCTTGTGTATTATCCTATTCTCTTTAAAAAAAAAATTGTATTTATGCATCTACAAAACACATGGAATCCAAGGGATAACATATTTAAAGTGCCCCTCCACTCGTAAATGTGGTTTTCAGTTGGATGTTTGAGCTTCACTGTGCAGAGTAATGCATGTGTTATGATGTATATATACTGAGTTTGATACTAGAAGTCTGTTTTCACATTCATCTGCCGGAGAGGAAAGTTTCTCTGTGCTCACCCAAAATTGGAGTTTACGCTAGTTTGGAAGCCAATCCTGGTCCTGTATGATACTCGGAAACTGGAAACTTGAAGCCTTCAGTACATATATACTTAGAATGAACTTTGCAGTGAAATAGGAGACATCTTGCATCCAGTAGTTAAACTTGTACAATTTTTTACTTTTAAAAAAACATTTGCACATTCATAGATTATTGATTTTTATTGAAGGAGAATAATTTTAAGAATTTCTGACTAAAAATAAACACATTTTTGTGGAAAAACCTTATCAGACACAACTTATTATTTAAAGAAGAGTATTTTTTATGTCTTAAAATATATTTGGAGTGGAACTGTTAAGTATTTCCAACATAGTCCCAAAATGTTACAAACCAAGACAAAACCACACAACACAAAATTGACAAATAAAATATTTAAAATCCACATTACATCTGTACAAACTAACCCCAAAATAAATCAAATGCATGTCCTAATACATATAATAACATAACACACATCTAACTGATGACTCAAGTAAATGAATGAATTGATACTTATAGGCACTTACAAATATTTCCATAGTTTTTTTTATAGCCTGAGGCTTTCTTGGTAGTACTATCTTTGTGTTGCTTTACCAGCTGACGAGCGCAGACAACCAGAAGTAAGTCATTTCTGGTGTCACTGTGTAATTTGATGTAAATGACTGGATCTTTAAACATGTCCAACACCATGTGAGCTTTCATCCATCCTGAAAACACAGAGGAAACATGGTCTCCGTAGCTCGAACGACAGCACAGTGTGTTACATTGTAGTGAGTGATGTTTACACTGTTTCCTGTGATTAAATTTGAAGTTAGTATATCCAGAATGCAGCGGATGTAAGTGCAAATGTACATTATGTACTTAACCTGAGAAAGTGTGTTCCCATGTTCCACTTTATGTGCTTTATGTGATTACTGTACAGTACTCTTAGCCATTTAGCGGTGCACCTCCTGTTGTTTTATTGTGTTGTTAGGTGTGTGAGGAGTGTGTATGAGTGCTTGTGCGTGTCTAAACCAACACCTCAGGATTTGTTTGTGATTGTGGTGTTGATTTGTCGTTTTGTATTGTGTGTGTGTGTGTGTGTATGCGTGTGCCCTTCTCTTTTGAGCGTCGGTTTCGAATGCAGCCATGTTTTTTGCGTATGCGCTCACATGCCTGCATACGAACGTGTGTGTGTATATGTGTGTGAGGAAGTCAGTGTCTGTGTTTAAAGCCATTCAAATGTGTGTGTGTGTGTGTGTGTGTGCACATATTCCAGAGCAAGATTGGAAGCGGGTCTATTTCTTTTGCAGTCACTGATGTGCCCCTGTGTGTGTAATTGAAATACCTGAGTTATTGACTCTCTCTCCCCTCCAAGTCAAATAACTGCTGCAGGAGTGTGTGAGTGCACTCATTTGGAGGCTCTGGCGCAGAGCAGGCAACTCTGGCAGACCAAGGCCTGTCAACCGTGGAATACACACACACACACACACACACATAGAGCATCGTACTGAGGCCAAAAGTACACAAATGCAGACACACACGCGTTGATACAAACTGACACAAACATGCTGAATCACACATAGATACATATATAGAAACCCGTGTGTGTGTGCGGAAACAGTCGACTCGTTCCGTCTCTATCCCACACACCCGTTTTCTCATAGAAGAGGGCACACATGTGTCCCGTCTCGCCTTTCCTCTCTCTGACAGCAGCAGTCCTCTCTGGTTGAACAACTCAGGCTTAGCCTCCTCCTTCCTAAATGGCTGGCTGACTGCCTGACACACACGCACACACACACACATACACACACAAGGACACGCACACACACACCTCCGTTTGCCTGCTCCTTCACTGACTCCTGGCTTCCTGCCCCTTCACTGCTCACTCGCTCCGTACAGGATCACAGCCGTCTGCCAGCCTGCCCTCTCTTCCTCTCCATTCATCCTATTGTCACTACATTGTCCTCTGCCTCCGTCCCTCTGGAGACTTCAAATCTCAGCTACATCCTCGCCGCGTTTTGTACATCTCTATCTGTTATTCTCGCTTGCTTAATTCCTTTCTCTCCCTTTAGTCTCTCGCTGTCCCCCACTTTCTCTTTTATCTATTCCCTCCTCTATGGTTTCATCTGCTCTTTTTCTATCTCTCCATCTCTCTCTCCCCTGTCTCCACCGGCCATTCATCCCGCTGTATTGTGTGTTGTAGTGTATTGTTGTCTGTGTACAGTAGCCAGCACTGACGTCAGCCGTGGTGAAGACAGTGTCCGGCTCAGAATCGTATTCAAAGCCTCGCTGGCCGGCTTCCTGCGTCTGGCTGACTGACTCGCTGGCCCTGCTACCCCCTCTGGGAATTTTAATACTCACTAATCGATCACCTTGTGCCAACAGAAGTGATAATGTGGCCAGACCCTAATTATTGTCGCTGTAAATGAAGAGAGGTGTTTTGCAGCACTTCATTTTACTCAAGGTTTCTTATCATTGAACCTGCTCCGACCAACGATTTCTTTTTTTTTTTTTTTCCCTCCCATATCTCTCACCCTCCCCCCTTTTCCTAGCTTTCCGCGTCTGTCTTACCCTTCTTTTAGCATGTATTTTTCTCAAAGGCTAATGAAAATTCTGCAGACCTCTGGCTCCCTGAATGAGTGCGTTGGACAGTACATTAATACTGCTCTTAAGAAGAGAGAGATAGAGAGAGGAAGCCAGAGGAAATGGGGGGGAAACAGGGTGGCGCGGGGTGCTGTGTAGAGGACGAGGATAAAGGGGGGAGCGGGAGTGTGCGAGTCTGGAAATTCAATTATAACTGTGCCCTGGCAGTAATTCCACTGGTATAAATGGGACAGCAGAGCGAGAGAAGAGATGGATAGAGATGGATGAAGGATGAGAGCGAAAGAGGCAGAGAAGAGATAGAAAGTTGAGGAACAAATGGATTCAAGTTAGCTGGGAAACACGACTACAGCATCAGAGCGCGCATCATTATTTCATGATTTTTGAAACACAAACTCTTGTGTTGAACTTGAGCATTAGATGCACACGTTTTATGTTTCACACAGCACGGGATAATGACACGTTTCTAACCTCACGGATGCAGCGAATTACACTCATTATTTGCGAGAGTGTTCGGCAAGTGTTTCACAAGCGCATTGTACCTCTCAACATGCCACCTCAATGGTATAGCCCTGATCTCATTAATGCAGAAACAAGGTAACAGATCAGCCCATGTGCATCCCCAGGGAGGGGCAGGTTAGCCTTTGAAGTTGAGTGAAGCACAGAGAGAGTCCTAAGAAGCCAGAGAGATTTCAACACCCTGCCTGCCTGTCAGCAAAGGCTGATTTTACCCACATATAGTCCACAAACATGAAACGCACAAAAAAATTAATCCTCATTCATATAATTTGCTGTCGACACAAGCGCACATTAAAAAGCAGAAACATCCAAGAACATAAACACACTACTGTGCATTGTGTACACTCACAGACTGACTCACACACACACACACACACATACGGACAGTAACGAGCTCTTGTCGCAAAACTGCAGAGTCTTGTCTAGACTAGCATTTCTCACCTCCTCCTCTTCTTCTGTCCAGCTCAATATTCCATTTCAACACTGGTGGCAAGACGCAGGCTTGGATATCAGTCTGTGAGTGATGTTTATCGAAGTGTCGTTCTCAGAATGTACTGCTGTTTGGTTGCGAGATGCCGTACATTCTGTATCTCTCATATTTAGATTTATAGTCCCCAAGGGAAGGGAGTTAGTTGGGTGAATGTTTTATGTGTGTTGTGTCCAGGACAGGTGTTTGTCATTTCGTTGTCTTATATCTTGTACTTTGCAGGCTGTATTGAAATTGCGTTGTTCTAACACGGCTGTAATAAAACAAATGGATGAAAATGATTGATGAGATTAAGGACAGCAGCTCTGAGTTCCCAGAATTCGCTCCAGCCACCCCCGTGTACAAACTCATTAAAGGAGTCATAAAGGCAACTAATGAAAATCATGACCGGTATCATTACAAGCCCACTGGTGTCCTCTAGCCTTTCTCGTCTGCGAGCGAGAGAATAAAGGCAGCTAAATTAATGTTCGCACCAATAATGTTACAAAACCACTGCTGTCTGTCCTTTAAGTAGTAGCTGTTCTCCTCTGTGTGTAAAGCCAACTAAATTAAAGTTCAGGCCAATATTGTTGCGTAACCGTTTACACTCACCTCTTTGTTCCTCTGTGTTTGTTTCTGTCATTTTCAGGATGACAACTCCATGTTCTTTCAGTTCGGGCCCTCCATCGAGCAGCAGGCTTCGGTCATGCTGAACATCATGGAGGAATACGACTGGTACATCTTCTCCATCGTCACTACATACTACCCGGGTTACCAGGACTTTGTCACCAAGGTAACTGCACTCAGCTGAGACAACATGCACAAATAATCAGGACGTAAAGGCAAGATGACACAGAACACAAGATGAATTAGCCTCCATCTCTGATCACTTTACTGTCAGAATGGAAATATTCCAGCCCTGTTCTGGGAAAGTTATTTTAAAATATGACGCTGTTGTTATGAACCATAGACTGTATATAAAGATGGACGTAGCAAGGTGTGATGTCACTCACTGGTTTGCGTTGCCAGTTTGAAGCCCAGAATTGCAGCTTATTCTTGGCACTATCTTTTCCATGTGGAGCCAGGATCTTCCAAATAAGGAGTATGGGGTGTTGCCTTTCACGCTCTGAAAACACACCCAACTCCAACTACCTTAGACTGAAGCTAATGTTAGCTACTTTAGCTAAATTGTGCTAACAGGACAGGTAACATAATCAAGTAACATTAAACTTAGATGAAATATTGTGATGAGTGACCTTCGTGCGAGTCCCAGAGCCAGGGAGAGCCACAGGTGAGCCAGCTGTTAATCAACACCCACACGGCAGACATCAAAGCTACTATAAATCTTCAAATCTTATTAACGGAGCAATCATTTCCAAAATGACCACTAGCACAATTATTAGAGAGCCCAAATTTAGCGATTGAGACCATAATAACTTGATGATGAAAAACTGTATTGAGATAGTATTTATAGAGAGAATCTGACGCTTCTTGAATGTCTAGTGGCTGTCAGGGGCATTGCACTTTAAGGTACTTCTACATTGGCTTCAACCTCAAATTTGGTTGATATGAAATCAATCATCGAACCTCTGAACCCTTCTAATGATCCCAGTCAGAGGAATTTTATCAACCATTATATGATGTTAAAAAACTATGACATAGTGATGCTATGAAAAGCTACATTCTCATACAATAATGCAAAAGGTACTGTGGAACAATAAGTGACAACTGAAAATGATAAAGTATGTATCTTGTATAGATTTGTCCGTAAACTAGAGCATTGATATACACTAAGAAAATTTAAAAAACTTCCAAGTATTTCACTTGAAGATTTCCCAGACAAAACAACAAAAGTCTTTAGAAACAGTTGTAGAATCCTTGTCATTAAAGCAAACTTATGTCTTACAGTCAGCCTCCTCTTCCTCTGTCCCATCCAGATCCGTAGCACCATCGAGAACAGCTTTGTGGGCTGGGAACTGGAGGAAGTTTTACTACTCGACATGTCCGTAGATGATGGAGATTCAAAGATCCAGAACCAGCTGAAGAAGCTCCAGAGCCCTGTCATCCTTCTCTACTGCACAAAAGAGGAGGCCAACACCATCTTCGAGGTGGCCCATTCTGTTGGGATTACTGGCTACGGCTACACGTGGATAGTTCCCTCGCTGATAGCTGGAGACACTGCTACGGCTACACGTGGATAGTTCCCTCGCTGATAGCTGGAGACACTGATGTAGTGCCTGCAGAGTTCCCCACAGGTAGGAAATTACGACAGGAAACGGAGACATAATTAGGAATTAGAATGGGATCCCATTTTTATCTGACATAGCCTCGGTGTGGAAAGATGTTTGCTTGCCTTGAGGTCAAATCCTAAACCCTATATAAGTACAACAATTACATTACATGCAGCGTTTGATTTATGTTTATCCAAAGTGTCTTAAAGGTACCATGAATGCATCAATTGTCTACATAGATGGCCTCAGTCAGAATAGATGGCTTTCCACTACAGGATGACTGACTAGGGACGAGGCAAGTCAGCAGTAAAAACTGAATTACCAACAAGTATGTAGGTAGAAATTTAAGGTTGTCACATTAAAGAAGTTTTGTGCACCATCCATTCATATTTAATTTATTTGAGTACTGACCATAAGCGATGGATGGCCTTAAAGTGAGACTGTGTAACTTATACTGGGCAGCAGCCATTATGGGTTAAGAGACAGTTATGAGAGAAATGTTTGAAATTATTGTAACTGAAGCACCAGTAGAGGAGAGTCATAAAGTCAACAAAATGACTCAGTAATGTCAGGTACAATATAAGCTACTGGTCATACCAGACCAACTGAGGCTGTAGCAGCAGAACACCTTAGTGTATTGAACGGAGAAACAGTCTGTTTTCTTGCTTATGACTGTAACATTTGATCTGCAAGAGGAGGAAATGTGGTCTTTCATTTTTTAAAAGTTACATAGTCGATCCAGAACCTCAAGTTTCACATCTTTATTTCACAGTCTTCACCATATGTTGATGAAGACCATGAGATGCAATTAAAAGTTCTGGGAAAGTTAGTAAGTTGTAACTTGAGTTAAGATTCTCAAGGTCAAGAATGACTGAGGACGTCTGTGCTTGCAAAGCTGACAGGACTTTCAGCTGGATCAGAAGCAGCAGTCTCATGTTGCTGTTGTTGCAGTTGTGGGGATGTTAGACTTCTGTACAGTAACCTGTTGTTTTTGTTGATGATGCGGTGCTGACATGTCTAACTTTGGCCATCATTAAGACCAGGCTAAAATGATAAAATGTCAGTATCCGCTCATGAACAAAGGCAAAGGTTGTCTTAAGTTTGGCCTTCTTGATAAAACAGAAGGAACACTAAACCTTTGAAATGCTATTTTCCAAATCTGATTTAGAGCTGGCTATTAGGATTTCTCCTGCAAGAGAAAAAACAAACTGACCTTTCTTCAATAAGAAGTGAGGGAGCGCTACTCCCCCACTCGCCCTCCCCCCACAACACCACTGGAGGTCATTCTAACCTTTGAAGGTCAAATGTGGAACCAAAGTGACATCCGAGTTGGGGTGCATTAACCACTCAACCTGCTCACGCAATCTGTCAGACACATCTGTCAGACCGCTTCATGTAACATGTCTTTCAGCACTTGGGGGTGGGCGGACGCTTTCAGAAAGGCCAACTCTCAGTGGGAATCAAACCTTTAACTGTTAGTGACGTCGCCACCATGAAAACCGACGGAACTTTCCACGACTTGAGTTTATTTTGCTCGCTGTAGGAGAGTAAATTGTACAGCAGGTAGTATATTAGCGCTGGACACATGAGCTTGATAATTTGTTGGTGTTTGGCTTGTTGATTTACAGTGAAGGGAGATATTACACTGCTGCCTGTCCTCAGCAGTTTCTGGGAAATGGTTGCCAGGCGGAACCTGAGATCGTTGTGCCGTTCAAGCACCATAACTCAAACTTTTTACCTCTGCTCTCTTATTGGCATCCATGGATGATTTACTCTTAATGGGAGAAGGGAGTGTGTCTGCACCCCTGTGTGTGTGTGTGTGTGTGCCTATGAGTGTGTTTTGTGCATTTGTGTTTAATGTCTGTGTGCATTTATCTGTGAAATGTGTGATTGGTTCATGGTTTAATTTGCATGAGAAAATAATGGGTGAGTGTAATCAAATGGGTTGTGTGTTTGTGCTTTTGTGTGTACCTCATATGGCGGAGAGCGCCGGGGTAAACAAAACTTTGGATGTGTGTGTGTGTTTGTGTATGAATGTGCTCTGAATTGCTCTGTGTATATATTTGTGTGTGTGTGAGTTTGTATGGTCCAAATTAGGGTTCCACTCTATAAAGTTTGATATATTACCATATCAGTTATGTAAATCACACAACAACTTCCCTCTTGATTTATGTTGCCACGGAGATAATCGTGACTAGCTCATGTATTGCCTGGATGATTATGAAGTGGAGCTGGCAGAGTGGCTGCGTTGATGGACACTCACAAACCTCTTTCAGTTAACATTGAATTATCATGGGATTAATCACATGAGACATAATGACAGATAGTAGGCTAAATATCATCCACTCATTTAATGCGTGATGAATAGGATACTCGGGTACTATACAGTGTAATACAATATGATACTCAAAGTAGGCCTTTTGTTAAACTTAGTCTCCCTCCACTCAAAAAACATGTTTTTCTTCTTCTTCCTACAGTTGGATGTTTGAGCTTCTCTGTACAGAGTTTGTTTTTACATTCATCTGCTGAAAGTGGAAAGTTTCTCTGTGCTCATTGAAAATCCAATTTTAAGAGGAGTATTTGCATATTCATTTATTCTGAATTTTTCAATGAGGGAGGAGGAACTGATAGAATTTTAACGTTTTTAATGAGGTAATTGAACTTTTTTTGTGGAAAAACCATTTCAGACACAAATGATTATGTAGAGTATTTTATATACATTTTAAAACATGTCTGGAGGGGATCTTTAAAAAGCAAAATGAAAAAAAAACAGTAGATAATGTAAATTTTTTTGTTATTTTAAGTTATGATACAGTTTGGTATCCTGTGTATGTACAGAATTATATTTACTATAAGATATGATATTGAATGGCATTGAAGATATAAATCATATATGGTTTGTATGTACATACAACATAAGTAAGTATAGAGACGACTCAATTTCTGCTCATAGCGGTGCTGCAGCAGGATCTCTGCTTGTCAATGCTGCCCTCCGCCAATAAGATGAACATGATGGTAAGATATTATTTAACAGCTTCGAGCAGTGATAGTCTGTAAAACCTGCCCCGAAAGCAGCCTCACACTGCCGTAATGAGTCGCTAAAGCATCTGAAATATGTATTATGCCGCCCTGTGATTAAAATGTTACTGCAGAAAATTTGCAATCTTGAGAAGAGGAAAAATTCTCATTGTTTTTGTCATGAGAATGGACGGATTTAAACAGAATATTACTGGCACAAAAATATTGGATCTATATTGGTATGAGTGAGCCAGGATGAAGATTGTAATGTACAAAAGCAAGATAATGGCATGATATTTGTAGACATGAGGCATTCAGCTGTAGAACTCAGTCATTCAACCAACCAACCAACCCATTTAGCCATCTCTGAATCACATGAAGCCTGTAGTGGGAGTCAGCCACACCAACTTCTCAACTAACACAGAGTGAAACGACAGCGTGGCACAGCATGTGACTGATGGTGTGGCGGTGAGTGCTCTGGATGAATCCAGCGGTTCAGGGTTCAGCAGAAGGTGCACGCTCGCTGTGGGGCTAATTTGCTTACTAGGCACACTTAATAATTTGCACCATGTGTGATGAAGAGGCTCCAATTCTCATGGGTAATTCCACTGATGCCTTCCTTAAGTGGCGCTCTGGGGAACCATCTCTCCTCCCACTCTCCTCCTTCCTTTCCTTTCCTCCTTATGTCACGCTGTTGTTCCCTCGCTCCTCTTGTGTTTTCTATCTCATTCTTTCAGCCTGTGGCTCTCTTCCCTACTCCCTTCAGATTTTTTCCACTTTCTTTTGCTTCTGTTCTCTGTATCTATGTGTCTCTGCTGCTGTTTGACTTTCTCTTTCTGCTCATTCTGTCCTTTTTTTTTCTCCCTCCTCGTCCCTCCCTTACTAACAGCCTCTCTGTCTCTATTCTTCCCGATCAGAGTTAAACACTACTGCTGCACAGACTGTGCTAACGTAACCATCCAATCTGACATCACTGACAATAATAAGCTGTTTCCAAAAATACCCAGTGATACGGTAGTTCTTCTATTACGTTCTCCAATCAATTTTCCTATGCGTGGGTACTCTGTCTGCAATCTTTGTGATTTTTTTGTCTGTATGTGCATATGTGTGTGTGTATGTGTGTGTGTATCTGTGACAGATAGACAGTGTTTGCCTTTAAATGAAGGCAGTAGCCAGTTTACAGGCCAGAAAAAAAAGCTTTACAGCTGCCACGGTTCTGTTCAGCTATAACGTTGGCAGTTGACATGTCTATGTTGTGACATTTAAACATATCCTGAGAGATGTATGAATATATACACAGAGAGCAGCAGTTCCCAAGATGTAGTAAAGAATACAGACACAAAATACACCACATGGCACATGTGTAGTACACACACACGAACATCCATCTCCTCATAAAAGAATCTTTCTCATAAAAAAATAAAAGCGAAGTGAGTTAAAGGAACAAGTGATGGGAGTGAGTGAGTGAGTGTTGAAAAGTGTCAACAGTGTGTGACATTAGATGTGGTCCTGAAGGGCCGGAGCTGTCAGTGCTGAGGCCCCGTGAGGAAGGCAGGTTGCCAGGCCGCCTGTCTATTTCTGACCACTGACATGGTAGTGGACTGGCTGACATGTGGTCATACGCTGTCAGATGGATGCGGAGCGACTGATGGACAGAGAGAAGGACAGATTAAAAGGCAGACAGAGAGACAGATAGGCAGATAAATTGTCTTGAAGGCAGGGCGTTCTTTGCTGACAGCTGTGTGACCCTCAACCCAGAGGTGTCCAATGGGACCCAAACAGAGAGATCAGTTATTGGCCATTTTCAGAAGTCATAAGGGCACTTGTAGCTGAGAGTTTAGATAAGACTACGCTGTTGAACAGGAAGCTTTCCACATCAGATTGCCTGTTAATAAACCCTGCACTCCTTAGTTATTGTTGTCATGCTTGTCAAGCTTTACCTTCTGGCACATATGCAGCTTATAATGACAATGGTGGCACATTTGCCACATGGAATTTACAGAAGTTTTAGAAACTATGTGGCTTTGATTTCACATAGAAGTGAAAACAAAAACAGCAGGCTGCTCTTTTCCAGCCAACAGCCGTGAAATGTCACTAGCAGACCTTATGAGCTGTGGCTAGCTAATGTAAGCAAATTCAAAACACTAAAACTGAGTTGGTTTACTTTTTAATGTCAAGCAACACAGTGGTTAGATATGTGCTTTAGTGTTTGTATTTTTTAACAGTATGCTTGACTTTTGCAAGAGAAAAGCATGAAGATTAGGAATAAACAGTGAGTTTGGCTGGAGCTGCTAGAATGTGAACTTCCCCAAATCAAATACAGAGCAGGACAGAGCTGCTATTGTTACTCTAAACTATGATACACAAGCACCTTGTAACATAGCCTGTGAACCCACATAATGTAGTTAGCTATGATATGCTCCTTGACTTTGAAAATATCGCTAGGTTACTACTGAAGGCTGTAAGTGGCTAGATAGCTGGACTCGGTCCAAATATGAACCTTTGACCTTAACCCATAAATAGTTTTTGTCAAAATAAAGACAATTTCCAAAATGGAATCCAGAACAATTAGATCCCTTGTGAGCTGAGTCCTAGAAAAATCCCACCGGTTAGCTCCAACCTGATAAAATCCTGACAGCCGTGAACAAGAAAGCTAAATGATTGGTCATTAAAAAGAGATAAACATTGTGCAGCAGGCTCAGCGCTGGGCAGCGTGAGCCGTGTTTCATCAATTAATGCCGACTATTTGTCATGAGTTAATCATATTATCAATAATGACAGTTTAATATCAATGAAACTCATTATCAAAATGTCAGCTGTGCATTATAGCCTAATTTTCATAGTAAATCAACCCTTGTTGTTGCATATTTTTATTTATTTATTTTAGATTAATCGTATACTAAGAATAAATTAAAAATGTATCGACAAAATAAGTCAGGTCTTCTATGGTCCATGCAGTTAAATCAGTTTCACTTGTGATTAGGTGTTTGGGTTCAGTTGAATCTGAATGTACCTGTGGGAGCCAAGTTACGTTTTTGTATGTTTAGTTCAAGCTAAGGTAGACGAGTTAGGCCAAGGCCCTCGTAGAGCTTCAACCAGCCACAGTACCTTCCCTCCATTCATAAAGGTAAAAAAAAAAGCCAAACTCGTGAGGTCAAGTGCTGCTTTATCCTCAGCCTTGAGAATACTTGAAACATCCATGTATGATGCATGTACTCTCTCCTCGCTCCATGATAATCAACGATAGAGAGGGACAGTAAGGTGAAGGAAGGACGGGCATCCTGGCAGCCAATAGAACGGGCTGATGGATGGTTGGAAGGTCACCAGGAGAAACGGGCAGGGAGACAGACAGAGTCAGAGACCTACAAATAAATGTTCATAAACAGACAGATTGTCAAAAGAGAACAAGACTCAGGCAGACAGAAGGACAGATAAACAGGCGTGCATACAGTGCAAAGGCCAACAAACAGAGACAGACAGCGCTTTAAACAGACAGATGGACAAACAGGGCAAGGTGATAGACGCTTAGTCAGGCAGGATGGGGTTGCTATTCATCTGCTCTCTGAGTCATCACATAGTGTGTACTCTGTCTCTTGGAGTGTGTTCAAAACATGTACACTCTGTATACCCTAAAAGAATTATCCCTCTATCTCCCTGCTTTCATTCCTCCATCTGTCTATCTCTCCTTTGTCTCTTTGTCAATTTCCCCCACATAATCCAGCTCACCTCTCATTCTCTTGCCTTATTTACTTTACATTCCTGACTCCTTCCCTACTTTCCTCTCTACTTTTACTAATCCCTCTGTCTTCCTTCTATCTCACCATCTCTCTCGATGTCCGTCCACATCTCCTCTGATCCTTCTCTCTCCTCTTCTTTGTCCATCCAGGTCTGCTCTCTGTATCCTATGACGAGTGGGACTATGGCCTAGAAGCCCGCGTCCGTGATGGCGTGGCAATTATCACGATGGCAACCTCCACCATGATGATGGACCGCGGACCTCACACCCTGCTGAAGTCTGAATGCCATGGAGCTCCTGATAAGAAGACCCCCATCTCAGGCAACCCTAATGAAGTGCTCAGGTGAGTGAAGCTGGACGCCCGATTGTGACGTTGCGACTTTGATGTGATATATTTACTAGTGATTGTATGAGTTGGCGAGGACTGTCTGAATGAACCAATTCAGAAGTAACTGGTGCGACAACGCAGACATCCATTCTATCTGCCAAACTAGAGCAAAAAGAAATCTGTGACAAAAGTCAGCATGTTGAGGAGCCACTGAAATGCCCTTTTCTGTTCTTCTTGACACAGATTTTGAGGCAGGCACCCTTTAATTGGGAGAAACCTTATGTTAATCTGTTTAGTATTTGTTTACAATTAATTGTGCAGTTTACTGTATAGTATTCAAAAATCAATTTATCAGTGTCACGTAAATTGGGACATGTTGGCATATTTATATATTCAACATATTTGGGAACTGGTCGCGGTATTGTTTGTGTTCTTTAAACTTAAGACTGCATTTCAACTTCCTGTTGAATGATGCCATTAACTCTCCCTCTGTCCGCTTTGAACTCATTACTGTATCTGTCATTGTGAAAAAGTGCGAGTGCACTGCAGAACCAAAGGTTTCCCTGCTTTGTGTGCAGTAAAACAAGCTCACTTTTTACCCTTAAGCTATCCAGAACATATCCCATGAAAACCGCGTACAGAGGCCATGCGCCTCAGCAGTAGTCTCATTTGCTCACAGTCATTTATTTACAATTACATTAATGTCTCAAAATTAATGTGGCAATGATTTATGGATGGTGAAATGCTACACGCAGCAGCTTTAAAAAGAGTGCAGGTTCAGGTGGCGTAACATCAACATCAAGTACCCTGACATGGATCAGCACAATCCTGGACGCAGCAGATGCTGGCACACGCAAAAACACACACACACACACACACACACGCATGCACCTTCATCCCCTGCATACTGTGATCATCCTCCCCCCACGTAATAATACCCTACACACACAAACACCCCCTTCACATGCCCCTTCCTCAGGAAAATCCAACCCCACCCCCTCAGCTGTCCGTCTCAGCAGCAGGCCTTTTGAACTGGTTGTGAAGCACAGCGTTCGGCGGCGCTTTGCTCTGCGCACTGCCTAATTGGTCCCAATGGCGTTTCAGTCGGCGAACACTAGCCCCTGTCGTGCTGTGCTCCAGAGCTCAGCACAGTATTGTATTCAGGAGCAGTTTCACCCCTCTGCGTGTCTGCTGTAGCTGTATGTGTATGGGTATGTGTGTTGTTATTGTGCTAAAGAAAGACAGACTGTCAGTGAAGGCCAGATGTGTGTGTGTGTGTGTGTGTGTGTGTTTATAGGTACTGTACAGCATGTTGTGTGCTAAGGAGACTGTCATTTACCCACCAAAGTGAGTCTGGTTGCTGTCATACTCATGGTCTAGGGGCATGCTGTTTAGAAAAGTGACTGCATAGTGACAGTCTCTCTCTCTCTCCGCTTTCCCCCACAACTTCACCGCTGACAACAAGCACATATTTATCCCGAAATACTAATCTTCAGATAGACACATCACACTCAAACAGCAGCAGGAGAAAAAAAGGGAGCCCACTATAGAAACACACGCTCACCTTCTCGGATTGCACCGAGTATGACGGTTATGGATAGATTTTCTGCTCATGCTCCAAGCTTTAACTGCATCCTGCACTAAGGCAGCTAAAGCTTTGTTGTCCAGCCCAGTGAACTCTTTAGATGTCATTTCAACCCCTGTCTGCTTGTTCACTCCTCTCTGAAGCTTTGCATTTGTTTCACCACCGCTTACTGCTTTGAGATAGCAGTGGAGTTTATGGCAGCTGCTGTTGCACCAGAATACAATTCCCCTGCTCTGTTCATGTGTGCCTCGCTGTGCTCTGCTGTGCTGTGCGCCGCTCTGTTCTTCTCAACTCTTCTGTGGTCTTTTCTACCATGTCCTGTGCAGCTCTCTACTCTTGCTCAGCTCCCACTTTACTCTGTCATGTTCTTCTCTGTCCTCTCTCGCCCTGTAGTCTTCTCCTTTGTTCTGCCCCGGTCTGCTTTTATACATCTGCTCTCCTGTGCTCCGCTTTGTTCCACTTTATTCTGTCGAGCACCACTCTGCTCTGTTTTATGTGCCCACACCTTCTTCTCTTCCCCTCTGTTTTCTCCTCTCTCTCTCTCCTCTCCTTTCCTCACCTCTCGTCTCTCTTCTCCACTGTTCTGCTCCTCCCCAGCCATTGTCTGCGCTCCAGACCTGCAGTTTTATAATCAACTTAGCTGTGTTGTTGATTAGATCAGTTTCGTGCGCTGCTAAGATCCTTCGCCCCTCGCTGCCTTAACTAAATTTGTTTGGTGATAACCTTTGTCTTCAAGTGTTCAATCAAGAGATTAGCATTTGGCCTACAGTCTATATACTAGAAACTGAATGAATGTCTGGTTGGCTAGCTTGTTGGCTGCTTGGTTGGCTGGATGGATGCCCTGCTGCCCTGTTGGTTCACTACTAAGTGAATGAATGAATAAATAGAGAGATGAAAGATGGGTGGAAAGGGAAGCAACTCAATCAGAAGACTCATAGGGCACTTTCATAGAGCAGGAGAACCTTATATTCAATGACACTCTCCATTGAACTCAAACACCATTTGTAAATGTTCAAACAGACCTGTAAAGCAAATCATTAATAAATCAGATAGTCACAATTAATTCTCAGCAGCTGAATGACATTAAGTAGTTGTGCTAGTTTGAAAACAAAGCCTCAATCTCTTAAGCTCAGCTTTTGCTGCAAGATATTAGTTGGGGAAAACATCCATGAAAATTGATTGAGCCTGGCAGCGGAAAGTCAGACTAATTGGCAAACAGTATGGGAATTGGAATTGAAAATGACTTGAATTTACTCAAAAAGTCATGAGGAACAACAGTTAAACTGTAGATATAGAACGAGCATGCCTCAGGAACTGCTTTGCCTATATCTTGTTTGAGATTTATTCTGGGACAGATGTCTGGTAGGTAATTTAGGCGGATTTTTCAAGAAACGTTGCCATATAAGAAAACTGAAAATTGAAAATTCAGATTGAAAATCTGAAGCAGCCCAGTAACTGAGGAAGGAAGGAAGGAAGGATTCAATACTGATATCTTGAAAGAGAGAACTTATCAATCATCCAAATACAGACTGAACATACCAAACTACACTGAACAAAACAACATTTGTGTGACAGCTTTGTGAGGACAGAGTGTGTCTCAGTCTGACTTGTGATTTTGGTTTGGAGTGTGACTCTTGGAGATGATCAGGGGGCGATGCTCAAAAGGCAAAAATAATTTCCCCTGATACCTGCCATTCTCTTTTACTATGTGCAGTAAAGTCACTTAGTTTAGCAATTAACTTCCAACCTCTGTACTTACCAAAAAGACAGTCCTTGTCTTGCTACTTTTTTAAAATTGTTCTTATTTTCTGGTTTTACTTGTTTTAATTAGTTTTTACTCATTTTTTTTTAGTCACTGTTTTCTTCTATTGTTATTGCATGTTACTCTTTCTAAATGATTTCCTCTGTTTTACTGAGGGTGAGCCAAAATTCCCATGCGGGAAAATAAAGAGTGAACATGTTTTTTTTTGTATGCTTTTCAAGCTTAAGGATTATAAAGGGGTTAGGTTTGTAAGGGAGGCATGGAAATATGTAAATAATAACTAGTTTATCTTTCAGTCTACTGGTGAATGATGAAGAATTGCTGTTTGGTCACGGTCATCTACTTGACTGTATAAGCCATTACATTATGCTGATCCCTCTCTGCTTAGCGTTTCCTTGTCCAGCCCTCAGCTCTTAGAATACCACAAGAGAAGGACACGTCACTCCACTAAGTAAATTAAGTCCACTGTAGCCAGCACTGTGACATTCCAGCTAATGCTACAGTATGAGCCTGACAAATTAAGATAGCAGAAAGAGGAAGAAGAGAGCGAAGCATAGAGAGCGAAAAGACAAAGCGAGGCAGAGATTGGAAAGAAAGACCACTGGTGAGCAATACACAGCAGTGTGAGAATCATGAGTTTGACAACAGCGGCCCTAACCTCTCCAGGCGTGGACAGGTTCCAAATGAGCTTGAAGTTGGAAAGGTGTCAAGTGCTTTTAAGCTCTGTGGACATTTTTGAACTTCTGTGGCCTCAGTGAGGCTTTCAATAGAGTGTTTGTGTGTTTGCATGTGTGTATGTGTGTGTCTCTCTCTGTATGTGTGTGTGCAGAACTCTCTGTAGCAGCGTTATGACCCTATTGAGCTGAGTGATGAGTGTGCGCCTGCTCGATGGACAGTGTGTCCACCTGGGTGTTTGTGTGTGTGTGTGTGTGTGTGTCAGACAGAGTCTATAAAGGCCAGTTGAGTGTGTGTTTATGGGGCAGGCCAGTGGGAGGCTAAAAACGTACCTGTTTGTGATGGCGCTTGATTGGAACTAGGTCAGGATGCTCCTGCTCTATCTTTCCTCTTTCTCCCTTCTCTCCATTTTTATTGCTGCCTCCTTTCTCCTCCTAAATCTTTTCATCTGTCTCTGTCACTAAATCGCTTTTTCTCTGCCAGGTTTATTCAGTTCTCTCCTTTTCTGCAGTCTTATTTTATCTCACATAATCTTTGCATCTCCTTCTATTTTTATTTGGTTATTTTCTCTTTTTCTGCTTCTTTGTTTCTCCTAATTCTGCTCGACGCTATTGCAGTTTTCATTCTTATAGGGTACGTTGTTTAAGTTTTATTCCAAAAGTATCGGGAAATGGGAAAAACAAAAGAAGAATAATATGTGTTCAAGTATTTTATCCATCAGCTCTGACTCCAATCTTTGCCAGGGCTACAGTTCTAAATGAACTTTATTATAATTAATTTTAATTAAGTACCGTCTACCATTTGTCAAAAATAAACCAAATCAAAGCCACATATCAAGTGCCATTTGCTACTTTGATGTTGTCAGTCCTCCCCTCCTTTCTGTATCTCTGCTCATGTCTTGTCATCTCTCCACTCTCTTCCCATTAGCACAATTTATGACACTGTTTACACATTCAGCTCCCATGTCTGACTACACACATGGATACCACTACGCATGCATGTGCAAACACATACACAAAACAAATTCACACCTCCCCACACGCTCACACCGTAAACCCCAAGTACGCACGCAGCAAAGCTACGGTACGTTTGTCTGCTTCGACCACACAGTGCCATACAGGGCATGTTGTTCTCCATATAGATTCCTTCTCTACAAATCCAATAAGTACATTGCACCACAGTAATTGCTAAGGAGTGTAATTCATGACTAATTCATGTCAGGGTTAATTTATTAAAACTGACTTATCAATATTTCACACAACTCCTCCATTATTCACACCAGAACATGCGCTAAAACGTATCTGTGTCAGGCCAGGGAGTTAGCATGGCAAGTGTTGCTTTGTGTGTGTGTGTGTGTGTGTGTGTGTGTGTGTGTGTGTGTCTGGCACCGTGTTGTTCTGATTTACAATTGAAATCCTCCAATGAAAGCAGAAAAGGAAGATTCACTGAAATGTCTTTGATGTGAGGCAGTTAATGAAAGGGGGTATTGTTACTGTCTATTTGATCGGAGGGCGGTCAGTGTCACTTGCTGTCATTGGCCAGGTGGGGACAGCTACTGCTGCTGCTGGTTGAATTTTAATTCACCTGCTGAAGAGTAGTCGAGATACTCTCCTCTAGCTCGAGATGGTAAAATGACGGTCTCAACACCAAAACAAGGGGTTTAGCAGGTGGATAGATGTATGCCTCTGTCTATGCTAGTTTTCATTCAAGCACAGTCTCATGTCACATAGCCTCAGAAATTAGAGGGAGGGGGTCAGAGCAGAGGTTTGTGTTCACATGTTTATATGTGTCTCTGGCAACGAAGGCAGTGAAGGCAGAGGAATGACTGACCATCTCCCAGATGGTGGTTGTCACATATATACCTCTGTGAATGTGAATGCTGAGTAAAGCCTCATTGTATATAGGGATGTGTGGGTCCATTTGTACCGATAGTGATACAGGAAGCGTAAAGGAGCTGACAGGAAGCGGATATGGTCACATGGATGGAAGAAAAAGTAAGAGCACCTTCCTGTAAACACAGGAGTGACGGTGTGATTGGAGAAGAGAGCGATGCAGTCTAGTAGTAATATGTCCCGTCCCCTCCCTCTTTTTCTTTGAATCCCACCTCTCTCTCTCTCTCTGTCGCTTTCTCTCCCACCCTCTGTGAGATTACCGTTACCATAGTAACACAGCAGATTGGCTTGGAAGTCACAGTGGTTGTGGGTGCCATGGCAACACACATATGCTTGTGTTTCGCTCCGTTACTGCTGTGTGTAGGACGCACATGCACACACACACACACACACACGTAAACACACACACAATGGCCCCACATTGTAGCACGTAACAATAGCTTGCTCAGTAAAGATTAAAGGGGGCACAGCGTCAAGTCATTTTGTAAATGGCTTATGATTTATGCAGCAGATTCTGTGCACTTTGTATCAGTGCCAAGGCTCTACAGGATGGGGCTGTTAGCCGGACACATGGGGCTGCATGAGACGGTATGATGCTGGATGATTCGGCTCATCACAGCCCATTGAAAACATCAATATTTAATACAGGAAATAGAATAAGGAAGCTCGCATTAGAGTAATTGCTGGATTATTACATAAGTCACTCCATTCTATACGTAGGACTAGAGAGAGAGAGAGAGAGAGATAGGTAGATCTATATGTGATCTGTTGCAGCTGAAACGTCAGACAGGGTTAAAGTTACAACAATTTGAACTTTGAGAGCAGCAGTGAGGTGCAGAATCTGACTGGAGTAACGTTATGGTAGAGCTGCAGCGAGGTTGAGCTCCATCTCTGTCTCTCTCCTGAGGAAAACTATGGCTCGAGACAAACAGATCCTGCTGCCGATCATGTGTAGAACACTTGATACATGACCCAGTCCCATCAGTACACTGTCACCACGCCAATCCTTCATGCACAATCACACACATACACACACATGCACACACATGCATACACCTTTTTTTGTCATTTATTTATTCATCTATATGGTGTGCACAGTTTTGAGGCAGAACGTTTCCATGGAAACAGTCACAGAGAGAGAGAGAGAGAGAGAGAGAGAGGGAATAAGAGTGAGAGTAAAGGGTGAAGGAGTGGAACAGTTAGGAGATGCTGTTTTTGTGTGCGTGTGCGTGTGCGTGTGCGTGTGCGTGTGTGTGTGCGTGTGCGGGGGGTGACAGTGAAGTGATTTGAGTTCACCTGACATAAACATTCCCGCTCTCTTATACACACACTTACACTCTCCCACGCGTATTCACCATAATCACTGCAAGAGAAAACAGTGTTGAGTGTGTGTGTGTGTGTGTGTGTGTGTGTGTGTGTGTGTGTGTGTGTGTGTGTGTGTTGAAGAGAAGTGAAATTATTTCACCTGACAGAAACAGTGCTGCTTTCTCCCGGTTTCTCCTTCTCTACCACACACACACACACACACACACACACACACACACACACAGATCTGACAAGCTGCTATTAGTGTATTAAACTGTAACAAACATAAACTGCATCACTAGTTTCCGTTGCTCCTTTTTTCTCCATTTAGTGTAACAATTGGTCAGTTTATCTTTTAGATGATATGATCAAATTTTCAACAATTTCAGCTTCTTCTTTTTTTTATAGGGCTGCAACAAACGATTATTTTCATGATTGATTCATCTGTAGATTATTTTCTCAATTGATCAATCAGTCCTTTGGTTTTTAAAATGTCAGAAAATGGTGAAAAATGTGAATTACTGTCTCACAAAGCCCATGATGCAACCTAAAATGTCTACTTTTGTTCCAACCAACAGTCCACAACCCAAAGATATGCAGTTCACTATCATAGAAGACTAAACGAGCAAATAAACTAGAAAATATTGACATTTAAGAAGCTAGGACCAGAGATTTTTTCTTAAAAAATGACTTTATTATCAAAATAGTCGATTGCCGATTCATTTTCTAATGATTGAGTTCAGTCCAGTGTAAGAGTTGTACTACTAATAAAATTTAAAAAAATGTATGTACATAACTAAAATCCTTTATTTTTTATTTGTTTATTTGAAAAATCTAGTTTCCATTCTAATAAAAACATGAATACTGTATGAATTCAAGATTAAGGTGACATTTGATAATGAGTTTAGTGTTTATGACATTTTTATGACTTTCTCCATCTAGCCATGAAAACAGGAGGGCAACCATTATTTTATCTCCTATTTTCCAATGTGAAGAACAAATGATGAAGAGTCTGGCACACGTGAAGCACTCAACCACAGTGTCACCGCTAGTGATGTAAAAAACGCGTGCATGCATGAACAGGTGTCTCATTTAAGGTCACATCAGTAACTGAACACATCGGCCGCTGCAGGGATTGAACTCGTAACATTTGACATATGGGATGATTGGAGAGATGATTCGCCGGAATTAATTTTCTTCCGTCTGTCTTAAAATCATCACCTGCTGTTTAGCTCAAATGTCTGTCTGCAACTGATGACTAATGTGTATTAATCTATTCCTGGAGAAGCTGCTTAGACATTAGCTGATAACTATTTTCCTGGCTGATGATGAATTTTTGTAACGTTAGTGGGTTTGTCTGGAAAGAGAAATGCTTAAAAAATAAAGTGACATACAATGAAACTTAAATGTTGTGCAAAATGGATTCACCGAACAAGAAAGGATTTAGATATATAGAGCTGCCACTGACACAGATATTTTTCAGTAAGTGATATATGCCTCAACCAGTCTCTGTCTCTGTCTCTCTCCTCAATGTTTCCTTGTGCAGGTACCTGATGAATGTGACGTTTGAGGGGCGTAATCTGTCGTTCAGTGAGGACGGATACCAGATGCACCCCAAGCTGGTCATCATTCTGCTCAACAAGGAGAGACAGTGGGACAGGGTGAGAGAGAGAGAGAGAATGAATGTCCATTTGTGTGCATCTAAGTATATCCCTGTTGATGGTTTTTGAGGGATAAAAAAAGAAAACAGACTTTATATTTGTTGGCTTCAGCTGTCAACAGTAAAATAATATGTCAACTGTCAAAAAATGAATGACAGCGTGGCAGCAATGTCAGTGAGTTAGTCCTTTTATTACAGTCCCTGATTGGTCCGTGAATATCTGTCTGTGTCTTTTTATCTGCTTCCCTTATCATCTGATTTTCACTTTTTAAGCATTTTAAGCCTTAAGCTTTATAGGCGCTACTCTGATTAGATATTATCAACTCGGCAAAGGTGCCTTTGAGCAGTTCGCTGCAGCAGAGGCTCCGGAGCCGCGTTGTAGTAAAAATGCTTGCTACAGCTGTTCATTTCAAAAGTTTAGTCAAGTATTACGTACTACCCATCATTTATCTGTTTTTTGTTTTTTTTTAACGAAATCATCCCTCACTTCAGCTGTGTGGCACTCAGAACCTGTCTGCCAAAAAATATCTAAGATTTCTTTTCTCAGTATTTTCTCTGGAAAAGTTCCACTAACAAATAGTTGTCTGTAAGAACTAACATGAAGCAAGTCATTAAACTATGAAAAATATCACCAATGACTATGGGATGCTATGTACATTTAGATGTTCATCTTGATTGAGAATCATATTGTAAAAGACATGCTTTATAAGACATAACCTTCAGCTAGGAAAAATAAAACATGTATATTATGATGCCTGTTGCATGTATAGTACTGAATGTTCTCTTGGATGCACAACAGGCTTTCACTGAAAATGATCTCAGCCACTCAGACAGTGTGTGTGTTTAAGAAAGAACTTGTGGTTGGATTTGCTTAAATTGCTACCATGTGACTTTTAGAAAACAGCATATGACATTGTGTTGACAAGGGTAATGCACTTATCAGAGAACGTGCAGTCCAGAAAGACTGTGACAAGTTAGTGAAGCAAAGGCCTTCAGATGTGGATTAAAGCATATGTAGAAGAAGCTAGTACCTGTACATTACCGGGTAATGCCAAATGTTTTTAACCCTTGTACAGTAGCTAAGACCTGTTGGTCACCAAATGATTAGAAGAAAGTCTGCTAATCCAGACTGAAGTAGCTTGCCTGTTTTAATAGTTTAAACATAAGAGGAATTATACATGGCTTAGTTAAATCAAATAGAATTGATGGTACTGAAACGTAACAGTTCATTATTAACGCTGATTACAATCAAATGTCACTTCGGAATCTCGTATATGGATCCACAGGTGCTCAGTAATGCAGTACAAGGAAACAAGATGAAATAGAAGCTTTAACGGCATAAATTCACTCTGAAAGAGATTATTACCTCGCTTTTCAAATATAAATGGAAATGCACACGTCCACATCAGTTATGCTAACATGGTCGACAGTAAAGCTGGATTGTCTATCTGTAATTTAAGAATCAGTTTACTTGTGATTACACCTGTGTACTAGTAGGGTTTTGTTGGTAGCCATGGTCAGGAGTGGTGGAAATGTAATCACATTCTCAAGCACAAGAAGAAATGAATAAATCATATTTGTAGAAATCAGCATAAAGCTGTATCCCGGCCCTTTAAACTGGGGAGGGTTACAGTTCAGCAGTAGATGTTGGTAGTAGTGGGCAGCTTCCATATGTGAATTAGTGTAACTCCATGAATAAAAAGCAAACTTGAGCCAAACTTTATGTCTGCTCAGTCAGCTTTCTCTAAACAAATAAAGGTTAAAACATTCTATTGTACAGATGGAGGAATAGATACAAATTCACCAAGACAACAACATAATCTGAACTGACCCAGATGCACACAGTCACCTGCAGAATCACTAGCGTGCATCTGTGTTTCCTGATGCTCACCCTCCATTGTATGTGTCCTGCAGTCTGACTTCTCTGACTCTCCTTATTCTTTATTCTTAGTATTTCTCTCTTTCTTCTGCCTCTCTAATCTATATTCTGTCCTCTGATCAGAGAACAAGGTGAATCACTCCCCTCCTGTCTCCCCTCTCTCTCTCTCTCTCTCTCTCTCTCTCTTCCTCCCCTTGCATTCTGCACCACCCCTTCTCTTTCCTCCCCCTCCTGCTCCCACTTGCTCACTCATGTTTAATTCTTAGCCTGACTTCCAGCTGAACCACTTTCCTTGGATCCTAATGAGTTCCAGCTCCTGCAACTATCCTTCCCTGCACCTTTGAAGTAGTGTGAAGACTCTGTAGTGTCCAGTCCCGTTTGCTCCCCTCTAGGCTGATTTGAACCCCTTTCTCTCCACCTCCCTCTCCCCATTTTCTCTCTCTGTCTCTCCATCCCTCTCTATCTCTAGCACTGACTCCCTCTCACTCTTTTTGTCCGGATGGAAGAAGGCTGCATTGTGCCCCAGGGATACACAGCCTTAGCTTGTCCACTCCAGGCAGCCCTGCCAAGTTTGTGTTCCCTGGAGTTCAGTGTGTTTGTGTGCGTGTACATTTACATATTTAACGAGTGTGCAAACCTGGCTTTACACACTCCCTTTCCTGCTCTGTCTCCCATTATAGTGTGTCCAATTAGTTGATGATTCATATCCATTTCCACCCACATCCCTCCCTCAATAAAAGTGGCCTACCGGGCACTTCTCGAGGAAAGGGCATAGGCAGAGTCTTCAGGTATGGTTTCATGTAGCCGGCGTCTGGGAAAATTGACTAATTGATGACGCTTATTCAGTGGAGTAGAGCCACAAGGGCTGGAGAGCCCTCCAGACATACAGCTGGACACTCCTCTACAGAAGAGCCAGCATTTTGCATGTGAATGAGCTCCATCTCCGGCTTTCTTTCCCCGTCACACAGACACTCACTTGACTCTTTCACTCCATCTATAGTTGGGTCTCTCTCTCTTTCTCCCTGCAAATGTAGCTGTTTCTCATAACTCAGTCTTTCTTTTTCTGTCTCATTTCACATCTGTCCATCTGTTTGTCCATGTCTCAATGCCCCCCCCCCCATCATCTCCCTCCATCCTCCTCCTCTGTCTCACTGTTTCTCTCCCCAGGCTCTCCTCTTGATCTGAATTCTGCTCTTTCCTCCGCTTCAGTCTCGTCCTTCAGGTTAACCTTGCTCTCATTCTTTGCTCTGGGTCCCAGTCCTCTCCTCTCCTCTCCTCTCCTCTAGTCTCCTCTCCTCTCCTCTCATTTCCTTTGTTTTTGCCACATCTCCTCTCAAAGTTTCTGTCACTATATTTCATATTTAATTATCAGTCATAAAACGCTCCTGTTCATTTGTTACCTTATTGTCATTTTATTGACAGTTGGACTAACCACAGTTAAAGTCAGAAAACAGAAAATGAGGCAATAAAACTCCGATCAGAGTGAGATGTTTTTGCATAACAAGCATACAAAATGTGTATCGCTTTGTGGTGTTGAACTTAAAGTTTAGCTAACTGTTTGTAAGAGCAGAGCTGCAGTTATGAGCAGTGTGAAATTTAATCATTTTTGAATTTGATTCCTTCCCAGTCATTTGAATTTAAGATTATGCATCTTAATGAAAAAAATTAACCAAGTGTTAAGAAAATCAACAGTGCAGTTCTGGAAGAAAACGGTAAAGAAATATCTTGAACTGTGTATGAATTTTTTTATCATCTGAGTGCCTTTTGTTTGCCTTGTGTCTCTGCAGGTGGGTAAATGGGAGAATGGTTCCCTATCCATGAAGTACCATGTGTGGCCTCGCTATGAACTATATGGGGGGGCAGCAACCAGGGAGGATGACCACCTGTCCATCGTGACATTGGAGGAGGCTCCGTTCGTCATTGTGGAAGACGTGGATCCACTTAGTGGGACATGCATGAGGAACACAGTGCCCTGCCGGAAACAGATCAAAACACTGTGAGACTCAATGCTCAGATACACCAAATCAGTGTCAGAATATCTGGAGAAATCAGGTTAAAATGCCAGAGAATCGAGAATACGAATGTGTGATGAGACAAAAAAAACAAAATGACAAAATACTTGTAAATAAATACTTGGTGAGTAAATTCAACTCAACACACATTGATAGACTGTTTTTTTTCGGGTCATATCCTGCAGTAGCTCACAGATTTAGCAGTGAGGATGTGACCAAAGTAGAAAAGAAAAGAAAAAACCTGGCAACTGCCTAAATTCTGCTTGTGAATGATGTTAATTTCCCACGGCAGCTTTACAGAGCCCGAGGTAGAATCGGTTCACACTTCATCGATGTGAGAGTGACAGTGTCAGACACACTAAATCACGATTACAATTAGCAATTCAGACAGAAGCAAATATTAGATCAAATATCTCTCTATCTATCTCTCTATCTATCTATCTATCTATCTCTCTATCTATCTATCTTTGCAGTAATCAGACGAAGGAGTCAGGGATCTACATCAAGCGTTGCTGTAAGGGTTTCTGTATCGATATCCTGAAGAAGATTGCCAAGTCAGTCAAGTTCACGTATGACCTTTACCTGGTTACTAACGGCAAACATGGCAAGAAGATCAATGGAACATGGAATGGCATGGTGGGGGAGGTGAGGAGATAACTTGTGTGTGGGCGTGTCTGTCTCATCCTTTTATTTTGGCACCTCACTCTGTCAGTAGCTGTGTGTAATGTGTTTGTGGGCTATTGGTACGGATTCCTCTGTGTCAGTAGTCCGTTTATTGTTGGTACAGAACTATTACGCATGCACATTGGTATTGATTGCAAAAGATCACGTGGTCAAATTCAAATTGTTTCAAAATGGAGGAACATTTATGCTTTCAGGTGATACACCAATCCTACCCATGTTTTGGGTTAAAATGTTTAGGTTTAGACACAAAAACCACTTGCGTAGGGTTTGGATCACGGTTTGGGTTAAAACAGTAAAATGCGGTAAAAATGTCCTGTTTAACGGCACTAAAATGACTGACATGATGGTAAAAAATGTCTGCTTAGTGGTCTACAAGAGGTCTTGCAATAAATACCGGAAACCCATTCCATAGTAATACAACAAACTACTATCGGCACGGAAAGTCGGTCTGGACCAACAGTCTGTGGACTCCTGGCACCGAATCTTGCTCTTTGTCAATAGTCAGTAAATTATTGCACCAGTTCCGTAGCCGGTGCCAAGAAAGAATACTCCGATTCACTAAAAGTTTGCTCAGAATGAGCAAATCTGAAAGCCTTGCCTCTAACAATGTTCAGTCAGTGGAAAGCTGCCAGATTTCGCAGGTCAACAAGTAAAGCCTCTTTGTGCTTGTCATGGTCATGCATGTGTAAATTATATGACAATCTCATCAATTTGCCCACATTGTATTAATTTGTTGGCAAAGCTTGCAAATGAGGATTGCATCTGATTCACACTTTGCAACACCATCCTATCATTATTGATGTTAAGACATTTCAGAGTGGCAGTGTACATTGCAGAAAGACATTGGCATATCTGGCAACATGCCAGCCAAGGAAAGGAGGATGACATCATTCATTCTCTCTGAGATCAGAACAGAAATTGCTCAGATTACAAAACAGGCTGTAGTGCATAGAGTGGTCAGGCTACGTGCAGTTTGCAGCTGAAGTGCACATTTGAGTTTACAATTAGATACCTAGAGCCTATGTGCTTGAATAAAATAAAGCGTATCTTTTTGGTAATATTTGATTAAACCTGATGAGAGTTTATCACAAGAGACTTCAAATTAGTGCTAAGGTGAAGGTAAAGAAAAGATCAAAATGGAAACACAGTTACAGTCTGTGTTCTCTCCTTTGGGCCTAATGAACTGTGCTATATTTAGCCTCCATAGGAGGTGCCCAAAGGGTTAATTTCCTCTTTGAAGTGTGTTTTCATACCTTGAATTATGAGCTTTCCTTTCCGGGTCAACCTTCTGCCCAGGAGACCTAACACTTATGTCAGATGGGCTAAGCACCTCACCCAAAGGTGCATACAGTTCAGTCAGCTGCAACAATTCACTTTGGGCTCTAAATATTCCTTAATCGACATTGATCCCAAGGTAAGGTCATTGTCAGTTCTCATACTTCAAGCTATAAGAGCAAGCGGTTCTCCTGCTGTCTGACTTTGGCTATTTGTTAATGAATGAAAAGCAACAGATCGATAGAACCCCAAAGGTCACAGGTGGAAAACATGCTCTGTCCCTCCTCGTGTGGACGGTGAAGTTTGAATAACCTTCAAAAGTCAAAGACAAGTGTCCATTTTCTCCTGCAGTGAAACTTTTGCTATTCAATTTACATTAAACTGACCCATTTAATCTATTATATAAAGCCATTTAAGTCATCCTGCCAGACAGCCTGTGTCTTTAGTGGGCACTGAGCTGTAAGTCTGGTCACCTGTAATAAACTCCATCACCCTGACTAAAAGCGCCATAATGTGCCGTCTCCTTCTCACCTCCACACAGATGAATGGTCATTAGGAGGAGGGAGGGGGGGTATTCATCTACCCCTCTCTCTCTCACACACACACACACACATACACACGTAAACACACAACAGATACTTGATGCATGAATGATCACAGAAATAAGAGAAAACATGCATGAATGCAGACACATGGACACAGACAGACAGACACATCCAGAGAGGACACACTCATCTCTCCCTCTCTCACTCTCACTCACTCACTCACTCACTCACACTCACACACACACACACACTTGATCATAGTTCTGCTGTATCTGCTGTATCTAACCCGTGTCCTTCTCCAGTTGGAATACAGCCAAAACTACAGTATATCTCACACTCTTAATGGACCGAGATCTGGACTGATGCTGACACACACACACTGACTCACGCGCACCAGGACGTGCCACAGCACACTCTTGAACACTCACCGAGATCACTGAGGGCCTTTACACAATTTGCCACAGCTCGGAAAGACAAAAGATCAAAACGAAAAGAAAAAAAAAAAAAGAAAATCAATGAACGTTTCAAGAAGGCCTACATTTTGTCCTAACTCGATTCTAGCAGTCAGTGTCAGATTTCACGGGCCACATTGAATACCCCTAATCTACGATATTAGAGGCAATACACTTGATTACATGAGTTTGGCCTCGCTAGCAGAGTCACATAAAGACACAAGCACACAGACACACCAGCTGAGACACACACACACACACACACAAACGCAGATCCTCGCTCACTCATTCTCAATAACACCCACATGGGTCACTTTCATAACACGGAGAGAGAACAAGTCGTAGGAGGGAGATGGAGAGAACGAACGGAGAGAGAGGAAGCGAGTACACTGCTGGATGGACTCGTTCTCTCCCCCGGGGAGACGTTCGCACATTCAAGCACCGACACACACATGCACATCCGTACTTACACGCTGACAGAACAAACAAGATCGAAAAGTTACAAATGCGCGCGCGCACACACACACACACAGGAATTACACAGGCACACACAAACACATGGACACTCAGAAGCAGACGCTAAACGCTAAACTGCAGATAATTTGATGAGTAAATGCGTAATATTCTTGCCGCCTATAAAGATCCACTTCACAGGTGGGGAACAAAGGTTTGCTCCCTTCTCTTTCTGTCTTTTTTCCCTTTTATGACTCACTCATAAGCACAGACACACACACTCTAACGCTGAAGCACATACTGGAGCTTTGACTCACACAGTCACACACGCCTTATTAACTCAGTGAGGCAGTCTCGTCCTAGTTTACCCCTGTGCTGTAGGGCTCTAAAATTTGGGGCTAAATATACTACCTGTGCAGCGGTACTGAAGGGAGGGAGGCAGGTAGAGGAAGGAGAGGCATTGGGGCGGCTATTTCAAGCGGCCATGACCCACT
This sequence comes from Thunnus thynnus, assembly GCF_963924715.1. Taxonomy (NCBI): domain Eukaryota; kingdom Metazoa; phylum Chordata; class Actinopteri; order Scombriformes; family Scombridae; genus Thunnus; species Thunnus thynnus. The sequence continues at coordinate 22,571,625 of NC_089533.1, forward strand.
GTGGTAACCCACTTTCTTCCTCCCTCTTTCTGTCTCTCTCCCTCCGTCCCTCCCCTGGTGAGCATCACGAGTGTCCATCCCGAGCGCTGCGTGCAGAAAGTGTGTTGGCCTCCTGTTGCTACCTGCCACGCTTCATCTTAATCTCTCTGACTCCTTTCTCTTGTGTTTTTGTGCCTCGCTTTGCTCGTTATAATTCTTTTCCCCCCTTTTTCTCGATGTATCCACTTTTCTCTCAACCTGTCCCATCTGCTCGTGTCACGTTTGATTTCCCACGTTTCCCAAAATACCTTTTGACAGCCAACAAAGAATGCATACTTTAGACATGTTACTGAAGAAGGCAAGAGAAACTTGGTTAACACTAGAAATATTCCCCTTTACTACAAACTTGTTGCTAAATTGCATAGTGGTCAGTTGAAACATTGGTATTTTGACCTTTTTCTACAATGAATTCTCTCCGTATGAGATGCTGAACATCAGTGTAAAATGATGTGTCTAGACAGACTATATTGCTCTTGACTCTAATATTTACTCTTAATATATTACATGGCTGAAAACATCTCCGCTGAAAGGCTCAGTTATGTTTCGTCACTCATCTAGAGGAATAGTAACAGAGCCATCAACAAAATGGACCCAGAAATGCAAGGGGCACTGGAAAAAAAACCTGTTTCAGTAGTATTAAAGTGTCTGCACCATGCCCTTTAAAACAAAGAGACTAAGGATGTCTATCTTTGCTCCTGTGTACGTCTGTCAAACATCTGAACAAGAATCACCCATGTCTGTTAAGACTCCCAGCACAATCACCTTCGAAAGATCTGATGATGTGATATGCTATTTTTATACTTGTGTTTTCATCTTTTTATGTTTTTTATGCTGTTTTTATGGCCACAAGCTATTCTTTAATTTGTTTTTGGATGTCTTTTCTTGCCACAGCACACATGACATTCCCCCTCAGGGAAAAGTTTAAGTTTAGGTTTTAAGGACAGAATTTTCCTTTAAAGTGCATTTCATTTATGACTGAACAATGCGTCAGGAGTTATGTGGTGGTTTGAAGGATGGATGGATGGATGGATGGATGGAGGGATGGAGGGATGAGGGATGTTGAAATAATGGATGTTCTTTCTCTTTCTGTCTGTCACCGCCTCTTGCCTAGGTGGTGTTAAAAAACGCCCACATGGCCGTTGGCTCCTTGACCATCAACGAGGAGAGGTCAGAGGTCATTGACTTTTCCGTCCCCTTCATCGAGACGGGCATCAGCGTCATGGTCTCCCGTAGCAACGGCACTGTCTCGCCCTCGGCCTTCTTAGGTAAGGAGCGCAGCCAGCTGTCAGAAGTTTAGGGAGGGTGGCAGAGATGGGTCGAAGGAAGAGTCTGAATTTGAATGAGGCTTTTATAAAACAGTAAAAACAATGCCGACGCTCAGTCTTGTAGGATCTTCTCTGTATGTCATTTCACTGGTTATTCTGACAGACTGACAGCGGTAGATCGATCTGTCGGGCCACATCAGGTTGACGTCCACTTTTCCACTTTTAGAAGTTGAATTAAAAGTGATTTAGTGGACGCGTTCACTGATTAGAGCCAAGTTTTAATCCATTTCTGCCATGCGGATGTACAGCGGAGTGCATTATAATATGGCTAACTGTTTATTTATTCTCTCTTTCACTCTCTGTCTCTTTGCCCTCTTGCGTTTCCCACTCCTACTCCATTTCTCTGACTCTTCCTTCCTCTTCTCAATCTGGCGCACCACATTTGCATATCTCTCTTGCCCTCTCGCTTCATTTTCTCTTCCTCTCTTTCTCTGCGCCGCCCTCGCTCTTTTTTTCCTCTTCCTCTCTCTCTCTCTCTCTCTCTCCCCTGACGTCCCTCATCTCTTCCCGGTTTTCTGCCTCCTTACAACCCCTTTTCTCCTCTCTTCTCTTTTCCTTATCTCTGTCCGTCCACACTCCTTCCCTCAATCCCTCGTCTCCCCTGTCTCCCTTCATCTCCCTTCATCTCCCTCTCTCCTCTCTTCTCCTCTCTCGCCCTCCAGAGCCCTTCAGCGCGGATGTGTGGGTGATGATGTTCGTGATGCTGTTGCTGGTGTCAGCAGTGGCTGTGTTTATATTCGAGTACTTCAGCCCTGTGGGCTACAACCGCTGTCTGGCTGACGGCAAAGGTGAGAGGCCTCAGCTCAACACACACGGAAACATAAACGCAGACACACACACACAATCACACACACACACACAGGCATTGCACCTGTGGTGGGGGGTGGTGGTGAATTGCACTACTGTTTGAGGATATAGATGTAAATGGATGCAGATACTTTCTCTTACAGTCTACCAGCCCTCCCTCATCTCCTCCATTTTTTTTTGCTCATAACACACCAGATGGAAGGATGCCCTCAGGTTGAATTTACCAGTGAAATGATGCCTTTGCAACATGTGCTCAAAGTGATGGTTTACCTTGGAAATACAATTAGATTTTCAGCGCTCACAGCATTATAGGATTTCATCTTCTTTCTCTTGCAATCTTTTTCTTTAATCCTCTCACCTACAATGTCATTCATATACAAATAATTTGCAGTAGTGAGTCTGTTATGTGGGAAATGTAATGCTAGTTATATTACATTTAAATCTAGATAAAATGATGTTTACAACGAATGCATCTGCAATTTGTTGACTGCCAATACAAATCGTTCCTGCAGAGCATAGGCCACTCAAAGCACTTGGTTGATGAAGGTCAGTTGAAGGTGTTGTTAGCTCGAAGAAAAAAGATGGGATGTATCAACTTTTTGGATTTAACAAACATGTTGGATGCAAAACACAAATTTAATTGAGTTTTAATTTTCTGAGATTTTCTGAACAGTGAATGGGAGGATGTTTAGCAGCCAAACCTGAATGTCTTGGATGTGAGACTAACACCCCGCACATGAAAGCAAAAAAAGAAAAAAACAGATGACGGAATTATAGATCCAAATCAAACCAAAGGCTATCTGTACACCAAATTTCAGCCAAACCTAAAATGATAGCTTAATATTTAATGTTTAAAGAGGAACGAATACATGAAAATACTTTGATCTCTGCTGATGGAGGTTTACTCTGCAAATGAGGATCCAAACTATGCAGAGAACATGGCGCAGAGCGATTCGATCCTCCAGTGAAAGTGTTGGATGAGTAATGCTCCAACTAGTAATTTTCTCGAAACAAGCAAGCACAGGTACAGAAGCTCTTCAGGATAATGCTTTCTGTCTGTAACAGTTTCAGTATATATTGTCTTGTATGAATTATCTTTTGCTGCGCACAAAGACCGACAGAGACACAGACAAACATACTGCGGGCCGCCTCCACATATAGACGAGCCATCCTCGCTGACCCAATGACTTCATTCTCCTCCTCTCCTCCTCCTCCTCCTCTTTCTCTTCCTTCTCCTCCTCCTTCTACTCCACGCTGCTCTCTTTTGATCATTTACAGGTGCGTCTCACTGCACGGCTTTCAACACACCTCCAATGTTACTTCTTCTACACCGGACAAGTCATTTGCATACATTTCCATATTTCCCAAAATCACATGTCAGCTCTGACAGCAAGGGGCTAGTTTTGTGTTAGATCTCCCCAGCCAAAAAGATAAGAAACAAACAAACAGAAAAAAAAATCAATGTCTTCCCACAACTCTATCTCTGATGTGGCTATATATAGACAATGGTGATCTTTTTTTCATTCCTCTCATCCTTCATCATGTTCTGGAGAACATTCCTCCCTAAAGTGCTGTTCTCTTCTGTGTGCCTCCTTGTTTTATCTGCTTGTGCTGTGGGAGTTTGGTATCATGAAGAGTGCAGATCGAAGTTTGGACTCAAAGGATTTGACACAATCATGTATCAATGGCATGACTGCAGATTTGTAAAGTCTCTGCCCGATTTCATTTAACCAACTTTCTTGCAAACTTCACAAAGGAGATATTTGGCAGGATAAAGTCAGTTTGTCCATGAAAAAGCTCCATACAACAATACACACCCACATGTTTGCACACAGGCTCTTTTTCTCGCTCATACACTCACACAAACATTACAATCCAACTGCTAATCACAGCATAATGACTGGAAGGAGGCAGACTGCTGTCAGTTCAGGGGTAAACTGAACTAACACAGCTCCAAACTAATTAAAAAAGGATAAAAATTTATTAATTGCACATTAATGTGTGATGTATGTACATAGCTGATGTAAGTGACATAAAACAACATGACTAAGAGTCTGCAGCCACGCTACAAGCTCTGTGTGGTTATACTAGATACTAAAGGCTAATGCTAGCATGGTCAACATGCTCACTGAGACATTGCTAACAGGTATAACATTTACCACATTCACCATCTTAGTTTAGCATGTTAGCATGCTAACATTTGCTAATTAGCACTAAACAAAAAGTACAGCTAATGCTGATGGGAATGTTTTTCAGGTATCTGAAATCAAAGTACTTAACAAACTGAACATTTGACCTGATGATGGCACAAGAGAAGGGGAACATGAATGTGGACCAAAGTGGTGGACCAACCCACAGATAAATGGTCATTCGTAGAACCGTGACGCTAGCATGGCTAGAAAGTACAAGTAAAATGTTCAAACTGAATAGTTGCTATACCAGCATAACCTGGAGGATATGAGTATATTACCTTCCTAAAGCTAATCTAACCATTCATTTGTCAGGCAGTCTTTAACCATGACCGTGTTTCTTTCAGAGCCTCATGGTCCATCTTTCACCATCGGTAAGGCCATCTGGCTGTTGTGGGGTCTGGTCTTTAACAACTCTGTGCCAGTGCAGAACCCCAAAGGCACCACCAGTAAGATCATGGTGTCAGTGTGGGCCTTCTTTGCTGTCATCTTCCTGGCCTCCTACACTGCCAACCTGGCTGCTTTCATGATCCAGGAGGAGTACGTGGACCAGGTATCTGGTCTCTCAGACAAAAAGGTAAGATGGAAGCAATCGGTTTGATGCTGTGCCTCTCTCTTCTAATCTCTTCTCCTTTTTTGATCGGTACCCTCGGTTTGTAAAGTAGATGTTTTAACATGCCTCTCTCAATCGGTCTCTCTTCTATATTTAGTTCCAGAGTCCCAACGACTTCTCGCCTCCGTTTCGGTTCGGCACTGTCCCAAACGGGAGTACAGAGAGAAACATAAGGAACAACTATCCAGAGATGCACTCCTACATGACAAAGTTCCATCAGAGAAACGTCAACGAGGCTCTGCAGAGTCTCAAGTCTGGGTGAGGATCTGCACAGTAAAGTACAGCTGCGGTTCATTTTGTTTCATTTTAAAGCCAATATAAACCAAATTTACTCTTATCCATATATAAAGATTTTAATAACACATTTAAGACACAATATAGTATTTTTTAAATACGTTTATAAAAACTTAAGTCCCCGATTGACAAAATAGAACTATCATCTATAGATTTTTAGTGTTGTCTAAATAAATGTTCATTGTATTGCCAAGATTTGCCTGGATTTCCTGTAGCAGTTGTGATGATTGTTAAGAGAGTCAAAGGGACTGAGTGCAGTTGAACAGCATCTTGAAATGATCACATGGTGCTTATACAGTATACTGTAATATGAAGTGCAAATTCTGGGGAAAAGAGCTTGAAAAATAATGAGCGTTAAAGTCCCTTGTTTATGTCATTCTTACTTGTCTTCATGTAAATATATTGTAGCTGATTAACTCCAATAATACTTTCACTCCCCCTCTTCAGTTTTCATCAAGTGTGCCTTTTCACCATTCTGTGTGCCAGCTCCAGCCTTTGGCAAACCAAGTGGAAGTCTATTACGCTTATCAGCAGCTTAGTGCTATTTAGCAGGTTAATTGGAATGTTGTAGCTGTGATGTCTGACTCCTAAGTGCTAATTAATTGTAACCTATCTCTCTCTCCCATTCTCTCTCTCTCTCTCTCTCTCCCTCTTTTTCATTAGCAAACTCGATGCTTTCATTTATGATGCGGCCGTACTGAACTACATGGCTGGCAGGGACGAGGGCTGCAAGCTGGTGACCATTGGCAGTGGCTACATCTTTGCCACCACGGGGTACGGCATCGCCATCCAGAAGGAGTCGCTCTGGAAGAGACATGTGGACCTGGCCATCCTGCAGCTCTTTGGAGATGGTGAGACAACATGCTGTTTCCTCCTCTGTTTTATTCATTAATACTGCACAATATGATGTGCTCAGTGAAGACTCTGGCATGCATACAGCTGTGCTGTGATGAGTTATATTTTTAATGACTCAAAGGTGCACCAGATATTCATTGAGATAGCACATTGCTTTACCAGAGGAAGAAACACAACTTCTGTTTAACAGCATTGATCACAGATTTGAAGCTGCAGGTTATTTCAAATCGCTTCTTTTAAATACTTCGGCCGCTGTTTCTATTGGTTATGTAGCCTCACACACACTTCTCAGCGTAAGCCTCAGGGGGGAATTCAAATTATTAATTAAATATTATTTTTACCCATCATCTGACAATCATTTGCATCTTCAAAGGTATTTTTGTGATCTCACAGGTGTTTACTGTCCTTCCGGGACAAGAACATCTTTGCCCGAAGCAAAACTAATGTCTAAATTCAGCATTTCCACAGCGGACAACCTTATACAGCAAAGGAGAGAACAGGAGGGCCATGTTTGCAGTGCTGTTGCTCAAAGCTGGGCACAGTCTGTGCGTTGAGAAGTCTGTGTGATCAAGTCGCAGACTTGGTTATGATGATAACGTTGTATTCACCGAGTTTATTGCTGAAATCTGGGACAAGAAAAACAAGGGGTCAGCTCAATGGACAAGTTGTAAACAAGTTAACAGATTATTTTAACCACTTTATTTGAATGAATTTGAAATGTTGGTAATAATCCCTCATTGCGTAGAAGACTGTGTGTGTGTGCACAACTGCAGGAATTATTATAGGTCAAAGATGAACCAGGAAGTTGGACTGTAAACTGTGATGGATTTTTACAAAGGACAGTTTTGGTCTGATGGATTTTGTGTTTTTTTTCCAAACAAGTCTGGCTAACCTGCAGGTTTGTTTAAAACCTGATCTGATCACATGACTGCTCATCTGTCTTTCCCTGTCTCACTTATCTTACCAATGTCACTACATTCCCAGATCCAAGAAATTAAGTTTGTGTGTACGTTGTCATCATACGTGGTAGAAACGCTGGCCAAAGCTATGAAAATAAAATCCAAGTTTAAACCATAATCATCCTTTAAGAACTAAGTTTATTTCTCATGTATATTAATGAAATTCTATATTTTCATGCAAAAATTGGCTTCTCAGGCAGGAAGATTTTAAGGTTTCACCTACTGCCAGTTGTTCAGGATAAGGATTGGACAGAATTTGTGCATCCAAAATATACAGTAATTCCACTCTCACATACATGAAGTACACACAGAAAAGGTAAGACAGTGCTGCCAGGAATATAAGAGATTTAGTTCCACCGTGGGGGCCCTATGCTTTATGATCATGATTGCTTTTTATGGGAGAATGTCCAAGCTCTCCAGGGCTTGTTCTTTTGAAACACACTTCATTCCTGTCAGCTCGAGCTGGAACATTAATGAGTCTGAGAACGAGGAGGGAATGAAATGAAATGTGTTCAAAATGTCCATTCCTAACCCTGATATATGCTTTATGGTTTTCAAGCAAAAACTCTTAATCATAAATAAGGCGAAATGTCACAGACAACGGCTGCTCGCTGAGTTTATCGACTTCAAAAGTCTAATTTCACAATGTCCTGTTTTAATATACAGCTCTATTCAGAATAGGAAATGTAATGGAAGTTTGGAACGGAAGTTATGTGTGTGTGTGTGTGTGTGCATTTTTGTGTGTATGTGTGTTGTAGCTAGTTTATTTGGGTATGGTCCAACATGTTGTGAGCATCCTGAACCAAGGGCCCTCCGGGGGCCCACTATAGTGCGTCCCAGTTAGGGGTGCCAGCATAGCTCCTGGTGTATTTCAACACTGTGTGTGTGTGTGTGTATGTGTGCGCGAGTTTGTGTATGAGTGTGCGTACATGTGAATATGGGTCAGCCCTCTGAAAATGAGAGTGCCTATGTGTGTAAGCCTGAGACGTGTGTGTGTGTGTGTGTGTGTGTGTGTGTGTGTGCGTAGCAATAAAGAGAATGCTGTAGAGATTCTGACTATTTATGACACAGGTTTATTTTTATCAGCCTACATATATTTCAATAAGAGTGACTGAATTATTGAATATAAGTTATTTATATATTCAACTTCCAAACAATTACTTTCAAACATGTGTATGTGAGACTAATTTGTGCGTGTCTATGTATGTATATGTGTGTTTGAATATGGGTCAGCTCGCAGTAACATCCCTCTGTGCCGCTGCAAAAGCATTCATACAGGAACCAGGCGGCCCTGTCTCGCCCCTCTCAGGATTTCAATGTCACTTTGCCACGCCTCACCATCCACTCCCCTCCTGGTGGCCTAGAAAGCGATCAGACTCACATGGAGAGCCCACTGGCCCGATACGAAGGCTGGAAGGTAGTCTGGGTAGATTGACGCAGGCCTGAGCAAAAAATACATCACAGCTGTTGCGAAAAAGAAACTGCAATTTTGATTGGTGATTTTCTGATTGGCTGTCGGATGGAAAAGTTTTGAAGTCATTCGCAGCATCTGTTGAGCTGAATGACCTTTTGCCCTTGAAACAAATGAAAGACCTGTGCATCGTTTCAGAGATACCAGGCGTCAGTGATGAAATAATTACTTTTTCTCCAGTTCTAAAATGTACTTTGTAAAACTTCTTATCTGGCTTTTGACTGTGAACCACTTTCGGGTATAGTTTTATTCTGTTCTTTAATGTTTAATTATGAAAAATGACAAGAAGTAAGAATAGAGGAAACAGGAAAAAAAATATAAAGAAATTATGAGCTCTTGGACAACACAGCTGAGAGCAAAAGGTTTTTGTGCTCACTGAACTACCTCTGACAGTCTACAATTTAATGTGACATTTCAAGCCAAACGTCAGCTGCATCGTTATTCTGTCAGTTGAATCTTTCAGTGTCCTTTATTTTATCCCCGCAGCGTTATTCTCCACAGAGTAACGCACCATAGAAGTTAAGGTTACAGGCCGCCATCACATGACCTACTCAGGTGATGAAGATAGTGAGATGAGGTCGAAAGCACAGGAAAAAGCTAATAAGTGAACTTTGAGTTTGATTAGTTTGATTTTATTTGTCAGACTACTGTTTCCAAGGTCATGACAGGTATGTGTAGTAGTTATTTCAGGTGTTTGTGAGCATGTACTGGGAAAAAAAACCACATGAATCAATCTAAACATTATTATGGTTGCTCTAGAAATATTCTTAGTTTGATTGTCTCTGTGCCTCCTGTAATGATAACATGACATTAACCTGCCAAAATGGATGTGATTTGGAAAATTGCAGTGAAGCTGTCACACATTTACTCTTTATTAAATGTCACTTTTTACAGCGTTGGGCCTTCCTAGCAGTCAAAGCATACTGTCTGCATTCAAATCCAGTCACTGCACCATGTTTGCTCTGACTTTCTACTGTCAGCTGTTTGATTAACATAAAAATCATCCTTAAAAAAATCAATATTTTTGCATTCCCCACTTTTTTCAAGGGGGTTACCAGATCATTTCCCCCCTTTTTTAAAAAAGAAGCTTTTGCTAGATAAAAACAAATGACATAACCAACATCAGCATAATGACATTCTAACTTTAATAAACAATCTCCAACATGTTGCACTTCTTAAGATCATTTTTATTTCAAAAACTAAACCCAAGCTGTCTTGTCAGCGTTGCCACTGTCACATCAAAATGGCTGCTAAATGGTCACAGTTCACAGTCAGTCCCTCAGTGCATAAAAGTAGAGGCTGCTGTATGATTGCGTCTGTATTTTTTGCATGTGTGCATGTATGTGTGTGTGTGTGTGTGTGCGGTGCCTGAGAGTTTGTATGCTGTGCAGCTCCTCGTTGATGCTCAGAGGCCAGCCAGTGCTCCGGTGCAAGAGTCACGCTGACGTGCAGCGACAGCGGCTGAATGTATGATTAATTAAGCAACGCTGTCCCGCCACAGTCGGCTTTGATAGAGAACAGCTCGTGATGAAACAGAAGGTGACCCACAAAGAGACCATAAGCTCAGGGACCAGCTTCAGACGCACGGACAGCCGCACGAGCACACACACGCAAACACACACACAGATATACATGCACATTAACACACATGCATATGCAAAAACTTGTTTTTAAATAGATGCACTCATGCTGGACGTTAATGCATTTACATATTGTGCACACACTATAATTTGCTGAAATAAGTGCCGATAAGATAATTCACGTGTGATCAATGGCATCTGTGTGTTACTCTTTTCCTGTTTTAGCCTCTCTGCTATGAAGCTGACTGCAAGTTCAGGGCTGTATTTCACTTCTGACTATGCTGACCCCCCCCCCTACCCTTCCCCACCCGCCCGCCATCTTCCCTCCCCTCTTCTTCTGTTGCATCATTCCATCCCTCGTGTCCTCCAATACCCATCCTGTTATTACATCATATCCCTCCTCTCTCCTTTATATTTTGCATTCCTTCCCACTTTTTTTCATACCACTTTCTTTATATCAATTCCCTCACGAATTATAAAAATACTTCTCCACATGTCATCATCGCGCCCCTATCCTCCGTCTCTTTTCCTTCTTCTGTCCGTCACCGTATCTCGCTCCTTCCTTGCCTCCATCCCGCTTCAACTCTTACCATCCCTCATCCCATCTCTCCCTGCCTCCTTCTCCCTTCATACCATCTGTTTCTCCTTTTATCCTTTCACTCTCTTTCTCTGTCCGCTCCCTCTTCTATCCCCATCTACCCCTGTCTTTACATTTTCTCCGTCCAGGTGAAATGGAGGAGCTGGAGTCCCTGTGGCTGACGGGAATCTGCCACCACGAGAAGAACGAGGTGATGTCCAGCCAGCTGGACGTGGACAACATGGCGGGTGTCTTCTACATGCTCGGAGCCGCCATGGCTCTGTCGCTCATCACCTTCATCTGCGAGCACTGGTTCTACTGGCAGCTGCGCTTCTGCTTCATGGGCGTCTGCTCCGGCCAGCCCGGCTTCGTCTTCTCCATCAGCAGGGTGAGAGAGGGTGGGGAGGGGGAAGACAGGAATTACAAGAAATAGTTATAGTTAGCTGATATACATGATATCGTCCAAATGAATTCCTAATTGATAATTAATATATCCATCTGTATGGTGTGTTAATATGAAACAGAGAAAGTGGCGTATTTACCACGGTTGGAGACTCTTGCCAGTGAGAAATGTTGATCAGCTTGCCATGGCTTGTACTTTCACAAATATTCAATTTGACAGTGCCAATAAAAGTCTACTCAAGTCAGAGCCAGCACTCTCGAGCTGATGCATTTCACACCGTGGTTGTGCTTTCAAGCATTGAAATCAAGCATAAGCCCAGTAGTAACACACATTGCTACCTGGCGCACTTTCTAAATTCTGCAGTGGCTGATACAAATAAACAGCAGTTTACACACAACCTCCCACAACTACAGTACTCTGCAGGCTTTGCCTCTCATAAGTACAAAGGATGACAACATTTGGAGAGTTGGAGATTTCAGTTTCAAAACCTGGGAAGAGTAGCGGATGAGAAAAATCTGTTTAGAATACTGTAGATAGATAAATATAAAAGCTGATTATTATTATTAGGTATGAATGAAAACACCCAACATAGGCACGTCAGTCTTGCTTTAAAAGATGATCTTTCCCTATGTTATTAAGAATAGTTTGTTTGGTCAGTGGGTATAAAAGACAGGAACATAGGTGGTAAATGGGACAGAAGGGAGAATGTAGAAAAAGCTATGATGAAAAGGATAAATAATACAATACTACAAAGACATGAGGAGGAAAAGAGGAATGTCAGCATGACATGGTGGCAACTAAACTTTCTTATCATAAATTGTCTGCTATTAACCAAACATCCAAATAGGCTAAAATTCTCTATTTTCCCACTGCGTCACCGACTTCTTCTTGTCTATAAAGTCGCCTTCATTACTTTACCTTTATTCATCTCTACATCATCAGCTTTACTTTCTCTAATGTCTTTGAAATTAAAGCACTTTATTCTTCAAGGCTTCAGCTGAAGATCCTAAAATTGTAAATGAGCAAACCAAACGTACACTTCTAAAGTACATACAGGTAAGGGAGCTTTCTCCTCCTGTTTCGAAGCTTAGGCCTTTCTGACGTCCATGAGGTAAATATTTACAAAATGTTGAGCCGAAATCAATATCTCACTCAACAAAAATCAGCCACAGAACCAGAGAGGGTAGATTACTGGATCCCAGGAGACCAAAGTCACCCCCGAGGTATTTGATTTGCATTCCAATTGTTTTGACATGGCTCCGGTGTAAATCACTGTGTGCCTCTGAAGGTGAACCGCTGCAGGCTAAACCACGTGGCTAATTTACAGCAGAGAGCCACACACTGCTGCTTTCTCCCTCCATTTGATATGCTGCTGTGGCGCCGGGGCTGCTTGTGCCAAGAAAGCAAGGCTACAGGAAAAAAAAAAAACCAACATAACATTTTCCCCTCTCTGCTCTAATATTACGCTTCAGTGCCCAACTTTGATTGTTTTGTATGGTGTTAATTTTACATTGTTGCTGCTGCCTTGTTTAAGTTGGTGTGTGCGTGAAGGAGCATAAAATATCAGCCACTAAAATGTCAGTTGACTTCTCATTTCCAAAGACAGGCTGGTTGTTGTTGTTTTTGATTATTACATCATTATAATTTGTATGGGAACTGGATCTGGGAGCAATTATGCTTTGTGTAACATTCAATGATTGCTCTCATTTACAGAAATTACCGCTGTCTTTGCTACAATATGACAACATAAATGAACGCTGTGTGTCCACAAATATAGCCGGATAATTCAGTATGTTAAAATATTCAGGGGAAATATTCATTGAGAGCGTTCATTTGCATATGTAGCACAGCCCGGGCATTGCAAAACAGCAACAGTGGAAATTACAGTTTGTTATCTTTCCACAATCCCGAGCCACAGCATCACATCGTCTCCCTCTCATTTACTCCCGATGTTTTCTCTCCAGCCTCGGTCATTTCTGCCTTTCTTTTTTCTTTCTTGCTCTGCCACTCAGATTGATTCCGCTTTTTTAATTTCACAGCATAATCCAATAAACTTTATTGTTATTGCTGCAATTAACATTTAAGCTCGGCAGTGTAAAAAATGAGACATCTGTCACGGTCGGCGTGAGTCACGTGGTTTCGGTCATGGCTTCATGGTCTGTTAGCGTTCCCTCCCTCGCAGGGACTCGGTAGCTTTGTGGAGCCGTTCTCCCCTGGCTACGTGCTCCTCGAGGTCCCACCTGCAACACTGAAACAAATTAATTATATCGATTTAAAAAGCCTCTAATGACTTTAGAACAGTAAATGTATTAGAGGTTTAATCACTCCACTTTTCACTTCCCGCACATCAAATCATGGCAGTTCATTTGCATTTAGCACCATATACTTACACTACACACGGTCAGTATTAAATTATGATCTGTTGCATGTAGGCACTCTATATGTAGTCGTACAGAGGGGGCAGCTAGTTATTTGTTGATTTCCTGCCCCTCTGTACCGGTGTAATCACTTATAGATTTTTGCCGTGTTCCCCTGGTGGCTTGAAAATTCTTAGGAACCCACAGTTATTGCTGTTCACACATCCTGCCCAAATAATCAGCTACTGTAGCAACGAGCAGGCAGCAGTCTGCCAACTGTTACATTATGTGGGCATGTGGAGTAGACCAAATCTGCTGTTGAATACGAAGCAGCAATCACTTTGTTAAATGTCCAAGATTTGATGCACTACAGTATTAACTTGTTGTTCCTAGTGGTGGCTGGTGTTGCTGCTTATTTGTGTGTGTGTGTGTGTGTGTGTGTGTGTGTGTGTGTGTGTGTGTGTGTGTGTGTGTGTGTGTGTGTCTGTGTTGTGCGTGCCTGAGAGAGAGCTTAAAATTGCACAATGAATGTTCATCCTGACCTTGCCCTGAAATGCCATCATTGCTCAATACAATACAACCTCGCTGTCTATAATGGTCAAAACCTAATAGGGAGGGATCATCCTAAGATTAAGGTGGATGCTTCTGATTTATTTATTTTTATTTTTTTTGCCTGAAGAAGTATGATGTCATAGACGTGACAGATTCAGCAGCAGGCGGGGTGTAATCAGGACAATAAAAGAAACAAAAAAACAAGAGATAAAGTGATGACAATTTACATGAACAGGCAGATGGAAAAAAGAAACCCAAATGAGACAAAAAGGTATCAGATAAACATTGAAAAAATGATTCTAAGTGAAATTTGTTTCAAAAGGCACGCAGGTGGGAGTTAACATTCGTCCTCCGATTCCCATCCAAATCCCATATTTCTAGAATACTGTTGAGTCATTTTGTATTTGTGTTAACCTCTCTTAGTTTTAGCCACTGTCAAGCTTTACATACTTGGCTGTTAACAGACTGTGAAATTGAAAGAAGTAATAAGATTATCTATGAAACCGGAATGAGGGATGAAGGCCTTTTTGCTGCATTGCAGGCACTGTCCATGTGGCCAATTAACTAGCAGAAACGAGTGGCTAAGGAAAGGAGAAGTGAGGGTCAGCGAGTCATATTAGTGGATAAAAGGAGCAGGTGGAGAAGAGTCATAGTTTAACAGCAGAGAAGATGGAGCGTTTGACAGCTACCTGACCTCTAACCTCTTAGCAGAGCTCTGACCTCTGCAATGGTGAGCAGGATGGAGGTCAGCTGATCTTTGATCTTTTACAGTGGCCAGAGCATCCTTTTCTTTCTATAGCCGTCAACAGACATCCAAGAAAACTGACTAAAATCATTGTTTGGAATTGATCCGATCCCTTACCGGCCCATCTGTCACGCCTGCTTTGCTCTCCTCTGTATATTCATTTTTATCTGAATATTGTATCATACATCACTGAATACAAATGGAGCAGTTTATCTTTCTGTCACTGTAATGCTCCGCTGCTCTCCTCGGCTTGGCCTTTCTCGTAGGAGGGGATTGTTTTGTGGCCGGCGGCGTTGAGGGGTAGAGGAACTGAGGTGTTTTATAACTGCTGGAGGATATTGTTCAGCCGAATTCTAATCACATTGATTAAAGGTATTGACCAGTGGGACTCAGGGGTTTTTACAGCCCCTTTGCCTTTATCAATCATCTACCATGCAGCTACACTATCCTCTCTGAATCTTCATGTTGTGTGTCTCACTTTATCTTACACCAGCTAATACACCACATCTATCAATTACATGTATAATGTACATCTGTTTTATATACTATATACTGCATTTATTGAGCACCAGCAGAAAGAGCTGTACTCACTTTATCTCATCTAGGTTTTAAATAGCAGGGTGGTCAGGGCGCAGTGTAAATTGTGTGTCTCATGCAGTATAATAAGTTTATTATAAGCTGCTTAGAATTAATTTTTCTCTGTTTTTAAATTGTTGAGCTGCATGCATTCACACGTCGGGTCTGCAGTCTAATGGTTGTGTCAACTTAGAATGCAATAATAACAATGGTTAAAATCACTAAATGTTTGAAATGTTCACTCTTTAATGCTGCTCCTGCCTGTGTTTCCCCCACACAGGGCATCTACAGCTGTATTCACGGGGTGCAGATTGAGGAGAAAAGCAGCTCAGCATTGAACTCTCCATCAGCCACCATGAACAACACCCATTCCAACATTATGCGCCTCTTACGCACCGCCAAGAACATGGCCTCCCTGTCAGGGGTGAACGGCTCACCGCACAGCGCTCTGGACTTCATCCGCCGCGAATCCTCTGTTTACGACATCTCCGAACACCGGCGTAGCTTGGCGGGCCACTCAGACTGCAAGCCACCTTACCTACCAGAAGACAACATGTTCAGCGACTACATCAGTGAGGTGGAGAGGACGTTTGGCAACATCCACCTGAAGGACAGTAATCTGTACCAGGACCACTACCTGCACCATCATGGCTCAACACTAGGGCTCAGCGGACCCCCTCCCAACAGGCCCCATAGTTTAGGCAGTGCTAGTTCTCTGGAGGGCGGCATGTTCGACTGTGACAGCCTGGGTGGAGGGGTGGCCCCTATTTTCACCACCCAACCGTGCTCAGCACTGACCCACAGGAACATGAGTAAATTTGACCTGCTGTCTGGACAGACTCCTCCATCGGGCCAGGGCTTCAAGGGAGGCCTGCCTGACCTGTATGGGAAGTTTTCTTTCAAGGGAGGTGCCTCAAGTTCCACCTACATTCCTGGGCATGGCTACTGTGGTGGGAGAGGAGATGACGATGGGAATATACGCTCCGATGTCTCTGACATTTCCACGCACACAGTAACTTACGGGAACCTGGAGGGTAACGCCAAGAAGCGCAAACAATACCGTGATAGCCTGAAAAAGAGGCCGGCCTCTGCCAAGTCCAGACGGGAGCTGGACGAGATTGAGCTGGGCTACAGGAGGAAACCTTACCACATCAGCCACCACCATTACCATGGCCACCGCTCTTCCTCCCCGCCACTTTTGCCCCCTGAACGCAAGCGAGGAGGAGGAGGTGGAGGAGGAAACAATGAGGGGAACTATCTCTTCAGAGAAAAGGAGAGCGTTAGGGATTTTTATTTGGACCAGTTTCGGCCCAAAGAGGGCGTCCCTCAGTGGGAACATGTGGACCTGACAGAGGGCCCTGGGAATAGAGATGGAGTAGTGGGGACCTGCACCACTCTGGTTCCAGTGGATGACTTTCTTAAGAGCAAACCCAAAAAGTCAGATTCAAAGAGCGGGGGAGGATCTGGGCTGGCAGGGGGAGAGTGGGAGTGCAGGAACTGTCGGGCTAGTGGGGGAGGAGGAGGCAAGCAGATGTCCATGCATGGAGGAGGGGGCGGTGGCGGGTATGGTGGTGGTATGAGCTGTGGGTCCTCGGGAGGCGGAGGAAACAGCCGTCCCAGCTCTGCGACCTGCATGCGCTGCGAGGGCTGTAAAAAGACAGGAAACCTCTACGATATCAGCGAGGACAACAACCACCTCTTGGAACAGATGGGGGGAGGGAAAGGTGGGGGTGGAGGAGGAGGTATGGGTGCAGGCCCTCAGTCTCAATCTCAGGCCCAGCAGAGGAGGAAGAGCGGAGGATTCGGCAAGCCACTTAGGCGGCAGCACTCGTATGACACATTTGTCGACCTCCAGAAAGAGGAGTCAGGTGGGATGGGAAGTTTGATGGGGGGTCTAGGAGGAGTCGGAGGGATGAGTGGTGCAGGTATAGGAGGGATGCTGCCCCCACCCAGGAGTGTTAGCTTGAAGGAGAAAGAACGCTACATGGAGGGCACCAGCCCCTTCGCACACATATTCGAGCGTCACGGGGGCTCGGAGAGAGAAAGGGAAAGAGACAGGGACCCACTGTTTTACGGAGGTGAGGGCCGGAAAGGACCCGGCTCACCATTCGGCCTGTTCAGAGGCGGTGAGGGCCTGCACCGCCGCTCCATCGGTGAGAGAGACATGAGAGACAGGGATAGGTCTTTGATGGAAGGAGGAGTCGGGGCAGCGTTCTCTTTATCCAAATCTCTTTACCCCGACCGGGTAAACCAAAACCCCTTTATACCCACCTTTGGCGACGACCAGTGTCTGATGCACGGAGCCAAACAATATTACATGAAAAAGCAACAGCAGCAGCAACAAGTTGCCAAAAACAGCCGAAGTGACTTCAGGGCACAGATGAGTACGACATCTTATCTGCCAGCATCCGCCACGGCCGGGGTAATGTCCAATGTGGCCCCTCGGTTCCCGAAAGAGCTCAGCCTCGGTGGAATGAACCACCACGGCTCCATGCTGGGGGTCGGCCCCCCGCGTCCCTTCAATGGAAGCAATGGCCATGTGTACGAGAAACTCTCCAGCATTGAGTCTGACGTGTGAGAGATAAAGGTAGAGGAGGAGTGGCAAGGGAGGAGGAGGAGGAGAGGAACATAGAGGCATGTAGTGTTAGGAGATCAGGGATGATTTTAAAGACACTGTCCACACACTGCAACCCTAGCCCATATTGAGACAGCAAGATGAGGTAAAAGAGGAGAGAGCCAGAGGAGGAAGAGTCTGAAAAGTGACAAAGGTAGAGACTGTCAAATAGAAAGAAAAAAAAATATGGAAAAATTGAGAAAATCTTTATTTTGCAAGAAAATCTGGGTAAAAAAAAAAAATCAGGACACCCTGGGGGAGGTGTGGGATGTTAACCCTCTCTCAGAAAGCCAAAGCTACTCTACTTTTATGTCCAAACACAGTCAATTAACATCCCCCTCAACCTCACAAATGCAACTCAAGTCAAGCTCATCATTTTCATCCACCAGTGCGGCAGAAGTCAATGTACTCGGTTATTATCGCAAAGAGGCGACACCTCATCTTAGTTTGATATTGGACGTGTGAGCCTGGTGAGATTCGATGGCTGTCTGAGAGCTCCCGCTGAGTGCTTATGAGGAAAGACTGCGAGAGCGGAGAGAGGAGCGAACTGCCCATCTGCCCCTGTGTCACCTCAGAAAGGAGACATTGTCACGTTTTACACAGGAAGATGACTAGTGCTTCTCTCTCGTTCTCTCTCTCTCTCTTTCTCTGTCTCTCTCTCTCTCTCTCTTCTCTCTCTCTCTGGAAGGAGACAGCCCGGCCTGTCCATCTCCCCCATCCTGCACTCGTCCCACTCTCCAGTTCTCCCTCTCTCCTCTTTTTCTCTGCCCCCGCTCCTCCTCCTCCTCCTCATCCCTGATGCCAAAAGAGCCGATCTTGTTCGCTATGAGAAATACAATCATGAATGATAATAAGATATTCTTCTAGAAAAAAACAGGGTATAAGAACAACAATAATATTGATAACATTGTCAATAACAAAGATGTTAGTACTGATTATGATAACACTGCTTATGATATCACTAAGTTTTTCTTGTTTTATGTTCTGTTGGTATAATATTTCACTACTGTTTTAGTATCTGTAGTTGTATCTTTTTTTCTGCCCCTGGTGGCTGCAGGAAGGTTGTTCTTAGTTCAACCAACAAGCCAGAAAGACTGAGTCCTTAACTCCTGTTTCTTCTGTTTTCTGTAGAATATTTTACTCCATGCTCATACATTAATTTGCTCCTTGTGGAAAAAAAGTTCCAACCGGATCTGGAAGACACGTTTAGAGCTGACGGATCCTTATTTGATGTTTTCGAGACATTACAAAACCAAGTGCACACACTCTTAAACACATGCAGTTTTTGTCGGTCTGAACTTGTGTAACTGTGAACAACAACGTTTCATCAGAAGCTGATAGCTGAAGATACTGAGAGGAAGGACGTGCCTTAATGGTCTCCAGTGGATGTGTCCTCCAGTTCACACGCGGTCCTCCACGCGGCAGCGCCGGGACGGACCAGCGTGCTTTTCAGGCTGCTCGTTGTTCTCTTCACGTTTATGAGCCAAAACTGCAGTAAAAAAATTTACAGCCGGCTTGAGACGCTGCTGTCGATGGTTTAGATACAAGATGCCGTTGGAGATGTTTTATAACTTCGTAAAAATAATTTCATATGTCGAGTATGGGCAGTGCTTTATGAACCTGTCGCAGTTGTATTCAGGATGTCCCACTGTCACAGATTGACTGATGCGTCTCACTCCACAACACGGCAGCCTTTACACAACTTCTTTTATTCAGGTTACATGATAACAGTCACCAGGCACTTACTTTTTTCGGCCTCTCACTAGTATCGCGTAGACGGCATTACTATTCACTCATGTAAGCAGTCTGAGAGGTGCACACAAAGAACTTTGTTTGGACATTGTGTATGATTAATATATGCACTGTCTTTTATGTAGGCGAAATGCTACAAAATGTTTTAGAAGTGTTGTCGCCCCATGACAATGATGCTGATAAAAAGCTTTTGCTGAGGAGGATGTCTATTTGAGAGAGGCCTCTTTAACACTCACTGAGGCATCGCGAAGGCGGCCATCTTGCAAAAGCTTTCCGGCTTTTTACTTTGACTGATGTAGATAGTCATTACAGCTGGAGAGGCCTCATTTATTGCACAGGACTTTTACTCAGTGTAGGTTCAGGCACTCAGTAGACATGCCTTATCATTCCATCACCCCCCCCACCCACACCCCCAGCCCCCGCCCCCCCACTCTGAGCTGTCTGATGATGACTCATCATATTACTGTACAGAATAAAGAAGCCTCTATTAGTTATTTAAAGGTTTGATCTTTGATTAGCTGGCGGTGTCAGAAGTTCAAGGGCTGCAGGAGATTGAGCAGGAGTGATGGCCTGAGATTGGAGCTGCTGGAGTGTGTAGAGTGTGATCTTTGTCATCATGGACTTCTATCTTATACCCTGATCTAAATGCACCAGTGTGCACAGGTTAGTGTGTGTGCTTGTTTGCATGCGTGCGTGTGTGTGTGTGTGTGTATGTGGAGGGATGCAAATCACGATTGAATGATAACAGCTGTTTTTTTTTGTTTTTTTTCCACTAACCTGCTGATAACTATTCATAAATTCAACAGCCTCTCCTCCTCCCTCACTCCACAGATAACACTGTCAAAGTGAGACTGATCGAGTTAGCCTTAAATCAAACAGAGTCATCCACCCATCCCCCCATGACACTCCTAATAAATAGATTGGGATCTCTGGAATTTTTATACGCACACATTTTGAAAGTTCAGGTCAACCATTATCAGCGAGATGGTGTGAGAAGGAGACAGGAGAACGGGAAACGACGAGGAAATAAGAACGAGCAGAAGAAAGACTTTGGAGGTGGCATCAATCAGTGTCAGCATTAGTATGTTAAATCTTTTCCTTGTAAATAATATATTTAAAACTCTTTTCACTTTGTACAGTACACAGACAGACAGGATGTAACTTTCGATATGTTTTACAGCAATTTAAGAAATAAACAAAACAATAATAAAAACTCAGAAAAACAAAAAATACATCGACAAAAATATGCAAAATATAGTTAAGACACAAATATTACTAATCATAAGTGATATAATTGAACCTCTTTTTCTTTAAATCTCATGTTTACTTGATTATGATAGTTTACCAATCAGTATACTGATTATGTTAAGAATTATGCTTTTTCTTATTTTCACTAAAGTGTTGGAATTTGAGGATAATTTACTGTAGGTGTAGACGTTTGGTGATAAAAAGGGGAAAGTTTAGTTTTAGGAGTCTTTGCTAAGTTTCCCTTGAATTGTGTTAGATTCTCTCTTTTTAAGGTAAGCTATTCTTCATGCTTTTTGAGATAAATTCAATTATCTACACATTTATGTAATACAATATTACATGTATACATAGATGATATTTGCATATAGAGGCAGTATATTGTGATCCTTCATTTTTAAGCAGCAATCCTTGTTAAAATCTTACAAGATATTTGTGTTTTTGTTGCCCATTTTTTTTGACCTGGGCTCTCTAACGGTGATTGAACACAGAATTTAGAGCCATCGTCGGCCCGGCCTATCCTGTTCCTCTCTATGTTTGGGATAGACATCACTGTGGTAAAGGAAGATATATATACATACAGTATATATGTACACACATGCACACACGTAGACACATGTACACACACACAAATGCACACTGGGCATTTTCCCAGTGTTGATGCTGTTGATATTGCTGAGGATTTCAGCACAATATCGTGGAAAACCAAGAACGAGTGTAGTTTCTCCTCATCGAGAATCCATTTGAAGCTGAAATGCATTTGTGCAACCCCTTATTAAAAGGTGAAACATTTGCTCTGTCATGTCTCATTTTATGTCGAGTTTTGCTTCAGGGGAATCAACTTGTTGTTGTTGCTCTATTTTAGTTCACATATTACTAAACTGTGTTATTTGACAGCAACACTTAAATGCTTTGGATTCTAATTTATTTTGTGCAACTTGCACCGCTTGTTTCTCTGTATGAGATGGGAAATATAATTTGTAATTTGTTGTGTACATATGCAATTTTGTCCCCATGCAGTCAGAAAAATATTTCCCTGCTCGTCTTCTGTATGGCACTGATTCCAATAAGTCTCTATAATCTTCTCCCCAGCCCTGAGAGAAGAAATTCATCTCTCTTCTGTTTTTCTCCTCAACTGCTTTCATGTCTGGATGGTTGATTGAAAAGTGAAAAATGTATCCGTGCGCACATAAACTCTGTTAGGTTTGCATATTTTTCACACAAGCCACCACATTTATTCTCCTCATTTGCAATAAACAGCATGACCAAACACAAACTGCTCTTACTGTACACTGTTTGTGCCAATACATCAGTTCCTGATGTTTTTTTTTTCATGCACTGGAAGGCTAGCTAGGGCCAGTTTTTCTGCTGCTGGTTGGGAAGTCAAGGTGCACCTGACAGTGTGGTAAACATGCTATCATCAGGCCTTTACCACCTCCAGCTGCTCTGCCCTGTAGCCAGCGTGTGCAGGTTGGGCAGCGATGCAGAGTAAGCAGCCTCGTCAGAAGTCTTTATTTCCCTTAAGGCCAAATTGGTCCCAGCCTCCCTTCCCTGCACATGAGCACGCCACAACACATTTGTTCAAATGGTTCATGTAGAGCAAAACACTGTGTCACATTTTTACAACACCAGGAATGGCTGTGGCAAGTTAGTGGGCCGGAACATCCTGAAGGTGGGGGATGTAAATATCACCTCAGCTGACGTGTGTTTTTCTGTCAGAAGTACTGACTCATGGGACCAAAAAACAGCATGACGTGGTCAGCTGCAGGGATCGATGACACTGACTTGTGAACATTTGCATTTCGGAGGGAAAGTGTTTGATCTTTTTTTGTTTCACATCAGTATTTCTACGATTCAAGGTGACTGACGAGTTGAACTGCTAATCACTTGCGAGTCACTTGTTTGATTTCATCTCATGCAGATAGGAAGAATTATACTGTGATATTTTCTGATTCATTTGCTGTGAAGATGTGAGTAATTTAGCAGCTTATGATTTTACATTTCACCCAAATTCATCACAGAAGTTTACTAATATTTTAAAGTTCTATCTATGTGTGTTGATATTTGATTTGTATTGATGCATACACATTTTCTATTAAATTGTGTACAGTTTTGTTTTCTTTGTTAATATCACTGTTTTCCATCTTCATAATTCACACAGAAGTCTTGAGAATGGATCGCTGTACCTGAATGAAAATTGATGATAACATGACATAAGGGGTTGCTACTAAATGTATTTCACACTGGTGGAACTGGTTTATAAAAACACCCATCTCCACTGAAACTACATAGCCTGATTAAATTTACTGTGGGTTGACAAAATGTAACATATGAATAGTATCGATTGTATACATAATGATATACATAATATTATTCTTGGCCATTCTTTTTCTCTTTTTGTGGCCCTTTTCTTTGAAAGAATACCAAAATTTTTACACCATACGAACAAAACTACACAAAAACAAATAATTGTACAGGTTGTGTAAATACTGAATATTGGGGAAAACATTTACCTTCTGTTTTTTTGTATGGAATCGAATCAAAGTAATCTCAATAACAAAATTAACCACGTCATGACAAAATTGCAAAAAACATCATTAAGGTACTTCTAATAAGGATAATATTGATATCTACAATTATAAGTGCTCAAATAAGACTATTCTTTCTCTTTGTACATGATGAACAAAATGAAGTGTTGAGTATTAATAATAAAAAACTAAGTTTCACGCATATGGCACTGAGTCTTTTTAAGCTGTTTTTGTGGTTATGTTTGTGTTTTTTTAAACCTTCTCCCTCCAAACACATATGCACACACCTCAGCATTCTCTCAATTCTTGATTAATTTCATTTGTTTGGTGCATTTATATACCAGAAAAGTTTCCCCTTCTTGCATCTCTTGTACATGGCTCTCACGTCCCCCCTGGCTTTGACTGAGTCTGTCTGCCCACTGTAGTGGACACACAGTCGGTCTGTCTGCCTCCTTTCTTCATTCTCTCTCTCTGAACACTCACGCTTGCATAATCTTCTCTCTCCTTAGCTTTCTTGCTTTCTCTCACAGACTTGAAATACATGATCTTTCTGTCACACACAAGCTTGCTCTCTCTCTCTCTCTCCTGGCTGGCAGGAATTCCTGGAAGAGGGGAGAGGAGGGGAGGGGGCTGCCTGAGAAACGAGGGACATATGGTGACTGTATGGTGGAGTGGTTGGGTCTGGGTCTGTCCCCTCTACAACCCGCACTGCTGCTGGCGCTCCACAAAGCCTTCGTCTGATGTCGTCCAGCCCCCTCAGGGTTCTCTCAGGCTGCTCTCTCCTCTCCTCTCTCCCCTACACCATCACTTCTCCTGCAGGACTGCGCAACAGTACAGTAGAGCTGCCTGGGACCTCATCAATATAAGATATCCCATTATACTGTTCTGTTCCTTGCCCTCAAGCAGATGTTGTGTGTGGAATTTAAAAAAAAAAAAACATGTTCAAACTGAACTAGCACCCATTTCAGTTCACCTTTGAGACAGCACAAAGTGGTCTATAACTCTATAATGACATTTCTTTTACCTTTATTTATCCAGGAGAGATCAACAGTGATAGTGAGAATGTCTTTCACAAGGGAGAGCTGGTAGAAGACAATGCATAATAATTATCTAAGGTCGGGGAAGGGGGACAGGTTGGAAAATCTGGATGATGGAAGTAAATGAAGAAAACCATCCCCTGTCTCAGCAATTGCCATCAAACTGACATTGAGAAGGGCATTTATCTTCCGGCAGTCTCCACTGCTGTTCAGTTGCCAATAGTGTAATATTGTGCTTGTACTGAGCAGGTCCCCTGTGCAAATGTATTTAAATGTATGAATAATAAGCAGGGCATTCTGTAAAGGAGGATACAGGCAAAACATCCCAGAGGAAATCAAAGCGTGTGCATTTAGCTAGGCTACTAATGTCTTGAGATATATTCAGCTGGAATAAACTGAGGGCATTTAAAGCATTTCATGTCTACTACATCGTACACTTATACAAACACAGCTTTTAGCCAAGTTTGATTTATGATTCTTCATGGAAAGCAATATTGTAGGTGTGTGATTAGCATTAGTTCCCGTGATGCAGGTTTGACCTCTTGCTATTACAAAAACCCTGCAAGTCAGAAGACAACTTTCCAGTTTATTCACTGAGGCAGACTCTGCAGGCTGTATATTTTATATTTCGGCATTTTAACAAGCAGATCTGAGTGACTTAAAGATGCATAAAGATTTTTTACTGCTTCATAGTACAAAATGACCACAGTATATCTGTAGGGGTTTGATAGGGTTGTTCATCAATACCAATGACTCAAAGATTACTTTGACAGGTGCTGAGACTTTCAGCACTACTTTTCCTGTACATATACAGTACCCTCCCACCTCTCACATTCGTATGGTGCGAGTAAACCAGCACATAAAACACATTTTGTGCTCAAGCCAAAAACACAGAGTAGTGTTTTCTTGCTTGGTGATACATCACCTCTTGATTCAATGTGTCTGACATTTCTGCTCTGATTTGATAGTTCTCTGTCTTCCAAGTGTAAAAGTTAGATTAGTGCAGTTCTGTCAGTATCTAAGCTCTGCCACAGACCTCTCAGTGTTTGTGACATTCCCGGGTCAGCAGACGATGTTATAAAGGTTAAAAAGCCAGTGGTTACAAGTTACAAAGTTCCATTATGAAACCACTTTGAGTTCAGCACAGTCTTAAATCAAGACAAGATAGAGGAACAACATGTGCACAGCCATGCTAGAGACTCGCTGACGCTGACGCTGTAGGCTCAGTGGTGCTTTAAGCTAAATGCTAACATCAGCATGGCAACATGCTCACAAAGACAATGCTAACATGATGTTTAAAGGGTAAAGTTTCCCATGGCTACCTTCTTTACTAGCGGATTAGAATGCTAATATTTGCTAATCAGCACTACAAAGTACAACTGAGGCTGTGGTAGCGATAGATGAAACGTCATGGGGCCACCAAAGTTACTACTACGTCGTCATCCTGAGGCATTAATGTGTAGCCTACCAAATTTTATGGCAATCCATCCAGTGGTTGTTCAGATGTTTCATTCAAAGCCACAGATGCTGACCTTATGATGGCACTAGTATATATGTAGTTTATCTTATAGGCTATATGTTGAGATATTCACAAGAGTCAAGGGATCACAATCATTAGGATTCATCCTCAGGGCACCATGGGGATCGGTACATAGTTGTTGAGACATTTCACTAAAAAACAAAAATATCAACATGCTGGTGGAAGGAAATGTCAGGGGATCACCAAAGACACAAGAGTTCATCCTCTGGGAAACATGAATGTCTGTATAAAATTTTATGGCAATCCTTCAAATAACTGTTGAGATATTTCAGTCTGGACCAAAGTGGAAGACCAACCCAAGCCATCCCTAGGGCCATGTTTCTAGCATGGCTAAAAAGTATAGGGATTATAGGGAAGCTGGGAGGAGTTAAGAGGCTAGTGATTGGCTGAGGGGTAGCCTCTGCATTAGGGGAAGAGAATGGGTTTTCAGAGAGATGAAGGGAGAGAGTTGAATTTAGGACGTCAGACCATCATTTCAGCTACCTCCCAAAATAGTGTAGATGAAATGAAGTGGCTGGACTCTGCCAAGTCTCCCAGTGCAGCTTCCAGCACATACTCTCACCTGCACTCCCCGCAGACCACAACTAGGAAATAAGTGTCTGCCAGGGGGCTGCTGGATGTTCAGGGACATGATGGAAAACTTGCTGACACAAGCACACTAGGCAAACACAGTCAGCCGCAGCAATAATTGAAGGGTCCAAATCATGCTAGGAGTGCAGCTACCTGCTAGACGGTGTACTTACAGTATTCTTTAATTTAAATAAATAATACTAACTTACTAATACTAACTTACTAACTAACTTGGCATTCATTATAAATATCTGACCTACACTCTTGCTTTTGAGCCTCCAGTATACCTGCATGCAGCAGCCCTCCTGTCCCTCTCCAACCTATGATGACACCCACCTCCCCATCCATCATCCCTGGAACAGCACACTCCCCTCACTCCTAGCTCACATAAATTTTTCAGTCACACTGGCAAGCAAGACTTATTAAATTATTGATGGAGGGAGTGAGGTGTGAGCAAAAAAAGGATGTGATATATTAGTAAGATAGAGTCACGTGTGAGGTTTCTACACCACTTTCATTTGTGAAACATCCCTAAGAGTTTTGCATTATGCGACTGTCGAGGATTAGCTGAATGAACCTTGCTTTTTTTCTGGTTTGGTGAGCCGAATTCTCCGACAGCACTGCTAAGTACAGGGGTCTTCAGACACAAAGTTGTCATGAAAGCACACAAAGCATGACTGCCAAGGCCTGCATGGCCAGTCTGACCACAGGCCAGCAATCTGGACTGACAGAATCCTGACACGGGTGTATCTGATGGCCGAAACCTTTGCCAACTCTAATTCAGCAGTCACTCGTAAGCAAAACTTTGCTCTCTCAGCGTGTCTGCACATCACCTGATACTCTCTCTAAACACTAAGATAGTTTTCTTTACTCTTGCTTGCCTACTCCTCTGTCTCTCTCTCTCTCTTCCTCTCTTTATCCCACTCTTACTCCTTCTCACCAAGGCTCCTTTATATTGTGCGTCAGCTTGAATTATTAGGATGGAGAGAGAAGTGGGGGGGGGGGGGGTATCGCGGTAATAAAAGATAGAAGGGCCTGTGAGTTATGGATGAGAGTTCACTGGATTATGGAGAATAAGAGGGGGAGCAGAGAAGCGGGGTAAAAAGGACAGATGACAATAGTGGAGGTGCTACAGTAGTTCACTGAGTGCAGTAAAGCAAGTTTCCATTTCAGTGATGCAACTCACTTTATCCTTGAAACTTGTGACCTTAGAAGACTCATTTGTTTTCAGAATATTGCTCAGCTTTTTTGTGTGTTGCACCGATATCTAGAGGGCTGCTTTGTCATTCTCTAACTTTTTTTCTACCATCACTTGTCCCTTCTCTTTCTACTCTTCATGAAGTACCTACATTTTAACAATTAACAGTTACCTAGCAACAGGATATATTATGTCAAAAAAAAAGGAGTTGGGTCTGAAGCAGCAATGAAGTGTAGAGTATATTACAGTGATATCTTTACATACCAATGATCGGTTCAAGCTCATCTTTCAGTAAATGTGAGACAGAAGGTCTGAAAGATCGAACAAGAGAGGCTGAATATTTTAATTTGCACAAATTCATGTGTTTGGTATAGCCTAATGGAATAATGGGAGGCAGATGCATTGTGTTTGAAGCATACTGATTACACACACACACACACTGTGAACACACTGTTCCTTGAGATTTAATTTAGCTGGACATTGGGATTGTTTTGTGTGTGTGTGTGTGTGTGTGTGTGTGTGTGTGTGGCAGGCATTAAGTTCCTTATGGAAAAACATAAGGAACTGATTTCATACAGCAGCTTGACCACACACCAGCATTTATGATCTATATAGTGAGGGTAGACTGCATGTGATCAATACATACAAGAAGCATAGCATTGTGGTTTATGGGGGCAGCAGCTTATTTCATGATGCAGCATTTGAGGAGTGAGAGACTGGAAATTGTCAAGAGTCGAGAATGGCACAAAAACTGTTTTTTTTAGTGACCTCTAAATGTCCTGCTTTGCATTTGCAGACGTCCATCATATCAAATGGTCACACAGAAGTGAACTTAATTTGCTTGTGAATTTCAGTTTAATTTGACTTGGGCTCAAGTTTGCAAATTCACCGGATTAGAATTGGGTAGCAATATGGGAAATGCATACGTTAAAGGAATACTTTGACATTTTGGGAAATTACTTGCTTATTCACTTTCTTCTTCTTCTGTTGATACCGCTCTCATGTCTGTACACTAAATATGAAACTACAGCCAGCAGCTGGCTAGCTTAGCTTAGCACAAGGGCTGGAAAAACCTCTGGTTATCTGATCCGTACAAAGTGTTAAAGCAATACTTTGTTGTTTTATGGGTGGTTATGTGCCAGACCAGTACCACTTTCCAGGCAACCAGTGGAGATTCCAGGATGTTACTGGTCCTGACCAAGAAATATCTGGCACATAACCCCCATAAAACCACAAATTCTCATTTGGTTTATGTACAAATTAAATAAATTATGACATGTTAAATGAGGTGCCTTCAGATACAGCCAGGCTAGCTGTTTCCCCCTGTTTCCAGTCTTTGCGCTATGCCAAGCTAAGCGGCTTCTGGCTGCAGCTTCATATTTAGCATAAAACCATGAGCCCACAACATCCTGGCTTCAAATCACCTACGGTCATCAGATACAGAGGCTTCAAAAATGTTGGATATGTTCCAAATGCAAATTAACACTCAACATTTCAAATATACATTCATTCATTTATTTCTTTGGGCTATTTAATTACTTTCCTACATGCCAGCACTCATGTTAATGCACCATACATGTGTTCAAATCATCAAACACCTGTAGTGAAACAATTCCTTCCTGATACTCAATATAGTTTAGTACAAATTGTTACTGTTCTCTAGCGCAGAATGATTCAGGGTTAACAAAGCACATGTGTGCAGACAAAATGACAGGTGTGCTGACATGAGGATGAATAATCAAGACGAGGATGAGACTGAACAGCTCACGAATCAAGATTTTATTTTGCAGTGAGAGAAACAGACATCTAAAGAGAGAGATGGAGAGCACAGAGAGATGCATCTAGATAAAGACTGGGACAGATGGGGTGATAGGACATCAACAAGTGAGAGATTGCTGCGATGGTAAAAGACAGAAGGTGAAAAGGAAGTGCTGAGGAGAAAGGGTTAAAGAGGAGAGGGGAGAGAGAGAGATGGTTGCCTCGGCAACAGCAGCCAGCGTTTTTCTCTCTTTCTTTATCAATCCCTTCACACACAGACATACTGTACATACACATGTTCTCCCCCTCCCTCCTCCCACTTCTCCCCTCCCGCCCTCATCTCTTCTGTGGCCCAGAGTTAAAGTTTTGCAGTCGTATATTACGTCGCTGCTCTTCCTGGAACAGATTTCTTCAAAGGATAATGTGTTGGTCTGGTGCTGTGGCAGCACCTGGAAGCACAGAATGTACTTCGAAATAATTGGTATTGTACAATGAGTTCAACCGATGAGTTTAATCATATATATATCATATTATAAAAAAAATCATCAACATTATTATGTCTCTATACATATATACTATTCAATATACAGTATGTATACATATATATCACTAGTTTATCATAATTCAAAATCATAGCAGTAATAGCCAAAAACTGTATATCACTAGAAGTGGTATTATTAGTGCTAGTCCTAGGATTATTGTTAGTGTTATCACTTTTATTCACATTCATTTTTAACATTGTTGATTGCATTGTTGTAAAGATTTATAGATGTAAGGATTTTTTAGATGTAATTCACACAGACGTTCAATTTTTTTAATGTCCTTTATAAAGAGTTTTATTATTGCTGCACTCTTGCTGAGATTAAATGTTCTTTTTTCTACATAAGTCATCACAGGATGCAATTAATAACACAACAATATGACAGTTTATTGATAAAGCCTCGGGTTGCAATGTGTGACATGTCTCTTCCTCAGTGCAACACGTAAAGAATCTTGCCATGAAATAACTCCCATGTGCAATATATTCAATGTGTTCTGTGTATGTACACTGTCTCATATCATAACATAATGTAGTAGTCTTTCATTTTGCATTTAAGTATCATATTGCATTTGTTGCGAGCTGCACACAACCTGTCAGCTTTCACTCCAGTGAGTCCCGTTGTGTATCAGCCTGACGTTGAACATGGCTCAGTCTTCCTGACTAAACCCTGTCATGCGTGTATCTCTGTTGCGCATCCCCACATGACAGCCACCACAGGGAGGAGGAGATCCAGTGTCTAAGGTCACTGTCGCATCACATGAGGAGTGTGTGAAAGCTTGTGTGTTAGCTCTGTGAGTGACGAGCATGTGTAGGTGTGCGTGTGAAGTGTGTTTTTTGTGTGTGTGTGTGTGTGTATTCTGGATGCATGACATACACAGAATGTTATATAGGCTATGTGACATGTGACGATGATGCACCTCTAACATTCCACTGTAAATGTAGTTGACGTGTGTAATGTAATGTAGGACTGTTCTGTACAGTGCAGAAGGTGTGCATGCATGGACATATTTTTGTCTGTGTGTACATGTATGCATGCACATCCCATGTGTGTGAGAGAAACATAGATCACAGAAGAGAAAAGTATGGATCCCCAAGGAAGAGTGGAGTAATAAACCACAGAGACCTGCCACGAGTCACAAGGACAGAACAGAGATGATGATGGCACCATCAAATTTAATGGGCTCCAGGTGAAAGTGGGAAGAGAGGACAACAGGATGAACCATGAGCTGTGGAGGCTACGCAAAGGAGACCCTCAAGACAACCTGGCTTAAGTGGGGCAATCACTCTCTACCACTTCACATTCTGTAATATGGCTGATTTGAATTATGATCTCAATATGTTCCTGAGAACCTTGGCTCCATGATTCACCTCTCACAACCGGACCCCTCCTCCCCACACCCCCAAACCCACTATGATCCACCTCTGAAACCCTTAGCATTAACTTGTTACCCGGCACCCAGCTTTCAGTTCTGCTGCTTGGGATGCTGATGCCGATGCCTAGCCAGCCTCTCCTCTCCTCCTCCTCCTCCTCTGCCTCTTTCACACTCTTCCACCCTCCCTCCATCCCTGCCGGTATCCGTAGTGATTGGAGGCAGGGTTCTGCGGTTGCTAGGAGACGAGGAGAGTGTGGCAGCAGGCCTCAGTGTGAAAGAGAGTTATGTGAAAGTGGTGAGGGACATTAGGAGAGAGCGCTCCCTGCTGGTCACTGCTTGTCACTGATACTTAAACAGTGCTGTGAATCATTTCAATGCTATATGCCACCTCTCATATTTGATAAACAAGCAAACAAGTGTGTATGCTATTTAGAGCCGCAGTGTGTGTTTCCATGCTATTTGATTTTGCAGATATCACTTGTAAGATGGGAGCAATCATTCTAATGGTGGTGGAGAGGACAAATACTCAGTATGTATCACTGAAGTCCCTTTGAGAAAAATACATCTTCGCATCATCTGATTTGGTTAAGGTCAGTGATTTAGAGTTGGATCTGCTGCAAGTGTATTTCAACAGGGCTGCGTCATGCTCTTTGATCTACAAGAGTTTGAAATTGTGAGAGGGGCACCACACCTAGTTGCAATCAAAGTTCAAGATCTCATTTCTCTGTGTCCTCAGTATTATGTATTATCATGTGTTATCAAAGCGGTGCCCATTCCACTGATATAACATTAAATGTCCGTGGGACACTAATTGTGATATTGTAGGACACGCCAGATGAAGAAGGATCAAAGACTGTGAAATTTTTACCAAAGCACAACTTTAGAAGCACACACTTCAAAGGGATTGATGGACCGGGGTTTCAGACAAAAGAATATAAAGGATATTTCTTCTTATTCAGCCTACTGCTGTAAACCCAAGGCCAGATACTGAGCATCAGATCACTGCTGCATTTTTGTTGTATGACTCTGACTCCATGTGGTCATCAAGGAAACTGCAAATCACTGCTGTGTTGAGGCAGGTCATTTGTTGCTGCTGTATGAATTGACTGCTGCAGGATGCTAGTGTTGTCCAGACTAGTATTCTGGGCAAACTTTGGCATATGAGGTGCAGAATGGTCTCTATTTTATCCACTGTTTTACAAAATCAAAGCCAAGTACTTTGAGGACACTGTCATAAATGATCATTATATTGTACATTTTATATACAAGTATTTAAATGTATATAGGTATATGTATAAATAAAAAAATCCTGATATCATCCTAACAGTATGTGAGCTGTAGTATCAAATGTTTGTTATTAGTTTATATATAAAATGAACAGTATATTTTAATATTGGTAACTAGGGGAACAAGTGATTCTTACAAATGTTATCAAAGCATCAGCACTCAAAATGGAGTCATTAATGGTTATTATGGACATAATCAGAAGCAGAAAGAACTCTCTAACTAGCTTCACGCCTTTACATAAAAATGACCCTAAAAATGGATTGTATTCAGGGTGAGCAGTTAGCACACAGTGCAGGTACTTATCCACTGTTCCTCTTTCCAGGCGCTCAGGTTATGGAACTATGCTCCAGCTGAGTTTTAATTGCCTGTTCTCCTGCTTGAGTGACATCTAACTTGCCTGCGTCTCAGGCCTGTGGACACTATAGACCTTTTGTTGAGAACTAGACAGGCAGATTCAACACATTGAATTTAATTCTATGTAAATCTTTTCACTGATGCAAAATGTCTTCATTTAGTTTTGGCATATGAAGGGCAATGCGAGTCATTTTGTCGTGAGAGCTCACATATTGTGTTTGCTTTGGCTAATGAGTGCAGATATTTGCTCAGATTTCTGTAAAAGTCGATGGTGTGAATACTGAGCTGTCTCAAGCTCGTATAGTATATTCACAAGTTTACCTACTGTAGCTGGGTTGTGCTGGACTCTGTAATGTGAAGGTCTTATACATAATGTAGTCAACACATTGTTTAGTTCTCATATTTATTCAAGGCTCTGTAACATTTCAAGCATTCTTGTCAGCAGATAATGTGCAGGAGAGAACACAAGTCATGACAATAAGAACCATTAGCTACACAATGCAGTGCAGCCTTGGGATGTTTCCTGTAATAAAAACACAGTAACATAAAATTAAGTTCTCATATTTTAGCGTCATTTTAGATAAAATAAAAACTATGTCCAATGGATATAGGACAATAGAATCAACATGCACTCTGTCTGGTTGAGGCTAAAACGATGTTTTTCTTTCCTCTATAAGCTATAAATATATAATATTTTATAAATATTGTATAAGCAAATATATAAATTATTTAAATGGTTGATTTAAAGATTTTTTAATTTTCAAAATCTGTTTCAAAGGTGACTTTAGGTTTGTACAATTTAAAAACAAAGTATATAAGCAAATTGAAAGATAAATGCTTAATCATCTGCTAGATTCTGTTCTTCTGCTTATCAGAATAATCTCTTTGTAACTAGAGGGGAAACAGCAGGTTTGAACTTGCACTATTTCGCTGCAACAGTGCAAAAAGCACCAACATTTGTCCACACATTAGAAGAGATTGTGTGTGTGTACATCATTGTGCGTGTAAGAAAGATGTGGAGAGAATTAAATGCGTTCAAAACAAGTTGCTTCCTTTACAACTGTGTGCTTTGAGCCTCTTCT